>NC_064288.1:5115410-5118225 GCF_019186545.1 Solanum stenotomum | reverse complement strand
TCTGCATAACTCTTCTGTCGACTCTGGGCTGTCAACAGTCTATACTGAATCCTACGGACTTGCTCCATAGCATCTCTAAGCAAGTCAGTATCCAAAGAGTCCATCTCTGCCGAATCAAACCAACCGATCGGAGACCTACATCGTCTGCCATACAATGCCTCAAATGGGGCCATTTGAATACTAGAGTGATAACTGTTATTGTAGGCAAACTCTGCTAAGGGTAAATGTCGATCCCATCTAGCACCAAAATCGATCACACATGCTCGGAGCATGTCCTCCAACACCTGAATCGTCCTCTCGGACTGACCATCTGTCTGAGGGTGAAAGGCTGTACTCATATCTAGCTGAGTACCCAAACCATGTTGTAATGCCTTCCAGAAGTGAGAAGTAAATAGTGAACCTCGATCTGATATAATAGAAACAGGAACCCCATGTAGTCGCACAATCTGACTGATATATAGCTCGGCTAACTTCTCTGCCGTATATTTCACCCGAACCGGAATGAAGTGGGCAGACTTGGTCAGCCTGTCAACAACCACCCAAATGGAGTCATAACCACCCACTGTGGTAGGCAAACCCACAACAAAGTCCATAGTGATCCGCTCCCACTTCCAAGTAGGAATAGGCATCCTCTGAGATACACCCCCAGGACGCTGGTGCTCACACTTGACTTGTTAGCAAGTCAAACACCTAGAAACAAAGTTTGAAATATCTCTCTTCATCCCACACCACCAGTAATGCTGACTCAGATCATGATACATTTTCGCTGCTCCCGGATGGATAGAATATCGAGAACGATGGGCCTCTTCAAGAATTAGTCTAGTCAACTCTCCCGTCTTGGGCACACAAATCCTGCCTCCAATCCTCAAGACACCGTCAGAATCAAGGACAACCTCCTTGGCTTCCCCTCTCAATACTCTATCTCGAATGAGACATAACTTCTCATCATCAAACTGGTGCGCACGGATCTGCTCGACTAAAGAAGACCGAGCCTCAATAAAAGCAATCATCCCATCACTCTCCTCTGAGATCTGCAACCGGACAAGACTATTAGCTAACCTCTGAACATCTTTAGCCAATGGTCTCTCCTCAATGCTAAGGGCTGCAAGACTTCCCATGCTAGGAGCCTTCCTACTCAAAGCATCGGCAACAACATTGGCCTTCCCCGGAAAAGCATAACAGTGGCCCCCTCGGCCACCTCCAGCCTGGGTGGTAACTCTACCCCCACTCTGCTGAGCTGCAGAACCACTACTAGAAGCTCTACCGCCTCTACCTGACTGAACTCTGCCTCGACCTCTACCCGGTGGTGCCGGTGGTCTAGCCTGAAATGAAGAATTAGGTTGGGACCCTCCACGACCCCTCTGGGAAGTACACTGTCGCATTAGGTGATCGGGATCTCCACAAGAAAAGCAAAATCTCTGTCCCGGGAACTGCTGTGCGGACCCTGAAAACCCACTATAATTGCCTCGCCCCATAGGTCGCTGCTGTGAACCGTGACCCACGCTATAAGAACCCCGAGGTATCTGACCACCCTCGGATGTCGGCATAGATGCATGAATGGGTCCTCGCTGCTGAAAGGAACCACTCCCTCTGTGTGATCCCCTGCCTCCAGATGAGGCACCATGAAACTGACCTGTTGTACGGACTCTCTTAGGGTCCCCAAACTCTTCTCTCTCCATCAATTCCGCCTCTTTAGCGGCACTCACAATGGATTGGAAGGAAGCCCCCTCTCTAGATGCTCTAAACACAGCCGATCTGATAGAGAAAGTCAACCCCCTCACGAATCTACGGATCCTCTCTGTCTCGTCTGGAATAATGGCCAAAGCATGCCTAGACAACTGGCAAAAACGGGCTTCATACTCTGTAACTGATAAGCTGTCCTGTCTCAGATTCTCAAACCTCAAACGACTCTCCTCTCTCACGCTCCAAGGGATAAAACGGTCATGAAAGGCACTGGAAAACCTCTCCCAAGTCACTGGAGGAGATCCAACTGGCAAAGCCCCCGAATAAGTTCTCCACCACTCTCTCGCTGGCCCACGAAGATGGAGTGTAGCATATCGAACCCCATGTGACTCAGCTAATCCAACAACCTCTAGTAACTCTCGGCATGTAGTCAGAAACTCATGAGCGTCCTCACTCTTCCCACCCTGAAACTGAGGTGGATCCATCTTTCGAAATTTCTCATACCTACGCTGCTCATCCTCTGTCAGAACAACCAATGGTGCACTTTGACCCCCAATTGCTGGTGCAAGATCATTCTCAACCATGGGATCTTTTGGTGGCTGCCCCACCACATCATGCATAATTGGAGCTTCCTGCTGCTCTTGGGTCTGAGCCCTCTCTCTAGTCTGATGGTCTTGTGGTGTGGCAGTCGCACTACCACCCTGAGTAAAGCTCTCAAGCACACTTAATACCCTCAATAATGTATCCTGAAGCAAAGGTGTGACTGCAGGCTCTAGAGGAACCTGGTCCTCTCTGTCATCAATCTGAGGCTCAGGAGAGGCCTCTCTAGTACGACCTCTCACTGGTGCTGCTCCACGGCCACGACCTCTGGCTAGTGTCGTTCCACGAGCACGACCTCTAGCTCGGGCTCTACCCCTACCCCTAGCTGGGGCCTCAACAACTGCCTCGGGAAGTGCCTCCCCTCTACCACCAGTAACAGTCGCTCTAGTCCTCGTCATCTGTCAAAAGAGTATACAATAGCTCAGTACGAAAGAAGGTAACCACGCACGATGAGAAAGAATGAACAAAAAGGAAGTTTCCTAATAGTCTTTATAGCCTCTCAGAGATAAGTACAGACGTCTCCGTACCGATC
>NC_064288.1:5106853-5114547 GCF_019186545.1 Solanum stenotomum | reverse complement strand
ATCCATCGCGGCGCGCGATACGTCCCTCGAAATGGTACATCCTCCTTAATTTCTTATTCTTTCTTAATGCACATAACACTTGTCACAACCACGTCTCAGAACAATGCAAATGACATGTTCACACAAATAATAAGGAGATGACCATTTTCATAACATTGCACAAATCACAACTTCAACGATGATGCAACAAGTCTTTCAAACAATTCTCGACACATTACACAAACAATTGATCACATTACTCCCAAACATACACCACAAGGAAATACACGAATTCCATACGCTTAACAAGGGTTTAGAAATCCACTTGCCTCAAATAATCGAACAATCACTCTGGAACTTGAGCCTTCCCTTTTCGTTGAGCTTCCAAATCAATGCAATCTATTCAAGTACATAGTCACAATAAGATTCCGAAACTAACAACACTCATGTCACTATAGGTTTAGCCTAAACCCAAAAGTTTACCCAAATTTATAATTAAGTTCTCAAGTCTTGATGCCCATTAACTTGTCAATTCTTCCAATTCCTTCAATTATCGTAAATCTAATGACATTCACAAAAATACGATATACCTAATGTTTAATGACCTATTTTAATATATCAAAATTAAATATACAATGTGATAATAACATAAGAATTACCAATTTTCGGAACCACTGGTTATGAAACCAGTGGTGGGAATTGACAAAATAAAGACATTAATATGTCGCCTGCAGGTTCCTAAATTTATAATATGTAATCTTAACTTTATCCTCACAATTTTCAAAACCCACCAAGTGTACAACAATGACATTATTCTTTCCCCAAGAAATCAATTAGGCCTTAACATATATAGAGTAATAATCTAACTCCTTTAGTGAGAATTCAACTTACTACTTGAAACTAGAGATGGCATGTATGAAAAATAATTTTATATATATACTCCTAACAGTTCAACTCCCTTCATCCCCATAAATTGACAACAAACGAAAAGAAATATAATAATAATAACAATAATATTAACACTGTTTCTTATCTACAAACTTATGAAGCAAATCCTCCTTTTCCTACCTAATATTTTATTATTTCCACACATATACATATGTAGAAATTAATGAAGAGCATGCAGAGCACTTGATGCAGTACCTGAGGCAGATCGAACTCACGATGCCGAAACCCTACGCCCTTTTCTTCTTTTCCTTTTTCAGTTATGACTCAAATATTAAACCCCAAATAATTTAATTCATTTTAACCCATGGTCAAGTGGTATAGAGTCTTTAATAAATGACCACTTTAACCCACTAACTATCGGTTAAGTCAGTTATTTACAATTACCCATCAATTAATTAACTCAAGTTAAATGAATAGTTCAAAATTTCCAAAAATGACCTTCCGGGTCATCACAGGCAATCCACTATAAATATGAGAGTACAAAATATAGAGAGAAACAACCTCAAACAATTCACTCGGAATACAAGGAGGTACACAAAATTCTCCCCCATAACCGCAACTCTCAAAACCCTTAAGACTACATTGTGAATGCTAATTAAGTTAGAAGGAACAAGCCTATATTTATAAAGTCCCAAACCTTTCCTACAAGAAAAGGACTAGTAAAATATTAAAACCTTTTTTTAAAAGGAAAATCTATTTATGGTAAGAAATCAGGGCAAATAAACCCCAACAGATTGTTTGTATATATAAGCATTCACAAACTTGCACTGAAAACCCCTTATTAGACTTATTATTTCAACTTAAAAACGATGAAATTGTTCAAAATGTGTCGTAGTAAAGACAGAAAATGTTCTACATGAACATGAAGACATAACATTTTCCATGAAATTACACTTTAACGTGGAATAGGAGACGCAAGCCTAAAATTACTTTCGATGTGAAATTGTTTGACTTGAGAAATTCAAATTGTATCATATAAATCAAGATATAGAAAATACTAATTTCTACTTCCTACTACCTCAGGAAGAAGTTACTATCATATAAAATAGCAACAAAGTATTAGTGAACCCCAAAACAAGTCGCATTCACATCAAGCTGATATTGATGAACAGAAAATAGAAAAACAAAAATGCCGCCTTGTTATATTTGACTCACGTGCTTGAACGCTCCCTTTTCCCCAAATTCCCTTCCTAATTATTACTTATTTAAATTCATCATTTTGGATTAATTTAAATAATCTAATAATAAAATATCATCCCCTATTAAGTAAGAAGTTTCCTCAATCTCACGTATATATAAGGCTTTTAGTCATCAATTAAGCTTCAAACTTCCAAATAAGAATAGTCCAACAATAAAAAAAAAATCAAATTCTGAACAAATGGATTATTCATCATGGGATGATCTTCTTTTTCAGTACAATTCACTTCCATTTAACGTTAACGATACAGAAGATATGTTACTATTCAATCTTGGATCATCGCAAGAAACAGTGAACTCGTCGTCTAGTACTTATGGAATAAAGGAAGAGGAAGTGACCTCATATGAAGAAGAAACAGAAGGTGAAAAGGAAAAGAATTACAGAGGTGTTAGAAAGAGGCCATGGGGGAAATTTGCTGCTGAAATTCGTGATTCTACGAGGAATGGTGTTCGTGTATGGCTAGGTACATTTGATAATGCTGAAGAAGCTGCGTTAGCGTATGATCAAGCTGCATTTGCTATGAGAGGTTCCATGGCTATACTTAATTTTCCTGTGGAGATAGTTAAGGAGTCATTAAGTGAAATGAAGTGTAGATTTGATGAGAATTGTTCGCCGGTGATTGAATTGAAGAAGAGATATTCAATGAGGAGAAAGAGTGTGAGTAGAAGAAACAGAGCAAGAAAAGATGTTGTGGTTTTTGAAGATTTGGGTGCTGAGTATTTAGAGGAATTGTTGATTTCTTCAGAAAGTATCACAAATTTGTGATTTCTTTCCCCTGTTTCTCAGCTTGCTCTGTTTATATAATATTGAATTAGGACTTCATTTGTTTGATTGTTTTTTTAAGAGAGGGAAAATGGGAACGTCTCTCACCAACAACGTGAAAGTTCAGATTCCCCTTTTCAACTGCATTTTGTGAATTCATTGATGACTTTATTAATTTATGACTAATTATGTTTTTGATAAAATCTAAATGTAAAGACATGATGAAGAATGTTTATTTCACCAGAAATGTTGAATCTGTGCTAGCATTTGACATGGTCTCCATATTAATAAAAAAAAACAAAGTATAATAATCGACTTTCAATTGATTTAATTTTACTATATCCAAAATGCAAATAAAGGAGAAGAGGAGGATTAAAATTGAAAACAGAGGATGTCTTTAAAAGTTTTAATTTATGTGATTAAGGTAGAAGATGTTAAATTCTTAATTATTCGGGCATATTTGATAAAAGAGATGTTTTTAACTTGATATTAGTTGATATCTATAATATTTAATTTTGGATATGAATAAATAGATACTATAAATTTGTATAAAGTTAAACAAGTAACATATATTCATAGTCCAACGTAATATATACAAATCTATCTTAAATGTTCATTATTAAATCTTGATCATTAATTAGCATAAGCTCAATTTTGGCAAAATTTGAAGAAGAAAACTTGCAAATTAAGTTGCATTTTAGCCTATTACCAGACACGAAAAGCACTGAAGTCTGATGGATTTCTGGCGAAGATCGGACAACAAGTTGTGTCTGCACAACGTTACAGTCCAAAAAAAAATTGAGACATGATCAGATCAGCAAAAGAGCTAAGAGTACTATTTTTCATCAAAATGTTTCTTTGGTAAATAAATAGTTATTTTTACTTATTTTCTAATATTTGTTAAGTAGATAAAAAAAAATATTTCGAGAGCATCTTTATTTATATGTAATCTAGACAAAAATACTAGGATGGAAAGCAGTGGAAACTGGAAATTGTGGGTGGCGAGGGTTGGGAGTTGGGGGCGATATGGTTAGGGTGGACTGAGAAGAGACAATGAATTTGGAATATTCATATAGAACCTGATTTTCTTTCATTGGAAAATTATTTTTTTTAAAGAAATTTATTTTTCTAGAAAATATATTTTTGAAAACAATTTCACCGATCAAACATGAAAAGTTGAAAAATAATTTCTTAAAATTCCTCTAGTTCTAATAGCAGTTCTCCTAGATGTCAAAGTTCAATCTAGGTTGACTTTAAAAGAATAATACTACTCCCTCCATTTTAAAAAAATGACCTAGTTTTCTTTTTAATCTGTTTAAAAAAGAATAACTCATTTCCTTTTTTAGCAACACTTTAACTTCAACTTTCACCGTGACATGTTTAAAGCCACAAGATTAAAGGGTATTTTGGTACATTTGACATAAGTTTAATTTAGAACAACAAAATTAAAAAGTTTTCTTTCTTTTCGTAAACTCCGTTCCATGTCAAACTAGGTCATTCTTTTTTAAACGGAGGGAGTATTTAATAATAGTCCTTCGGGATGACTCAATTGGTTTGGAGGGTGGTCATCTATGTGGATGACCCAGGATCGATTCCCCTCAATACTTTCTGAGTCGAGCTTGTTGCATAGAGCTTGCCTAGTGTAGTTTATATTCCCTATTTGGTTTGTAGGCTATTACCCCATATACACAATGTGCTCACCTGAAGGACAGAAGTTGTGGCACGGCTACGTATTATCCTGAAATTTCCCCAAAAAATTATAATTATATAAAAATTTATAACTTATTTTAAATTATGAATTTCAAAAAAAGAAGTTCAATTTAAAACTTTCATTCAATCAAACTTCATATACATAATTTTTTTTTTTTTATCAACATATACATAAATTAGAACTGAGGAACTAGTAGTAAGCTTTTGTCCCCTAGTAAGTAACCCTCTGTTTTTTTTCTTAATGAGGAAGGTCTAATTTCAGAAGGCCAGTAGGGTTAGAACTTAAATCTTTTTTTTTTTTTTTATCAAAATCGTATGAATTATGATCTATTTGACTATTGAACAATACCTTTCACACTCACATTTTTATATACTTCACAAATACATTACATGGAAAATAATTTATTTTGGATTATATCTAAAAATAAATTCAATGTTACGTCTTTGGTTTGTTTTTTTATGCTGGTAGAGCAGGCTGGACTTCATGGACCTATTTGGGTTTCATCAAGATAAATGGGCCATTGGCCCTAGTTCACTTTAAAATACCTAATTATATAAGTATTTTTATTATATTTATTATTTTTTTATAACTTGAAATAATTATATTTTATATCATTTATTATTGTACTAATGTACTATAAGATACACTTAAATACATATTTTTCCTACTAGATATACTGAAATAGGGAGAGAGTTGAGCGAGATTTGTCTTTGTGTTCCAAATATATGAGAATCACACTAAATACACATCAAATACATGTATTTGTATGATCGCATGTATCTGGGATAACATATACATAAAAGAGTGGCGAGCGAGATTTATCTATGTATTTCAAATACATACAGATCCACTTGAATAGAGTGTAGCTAGAATAAAATATATCTAATTTTGACCTAATATTTTATAAGAAAGCACAATTATCAAACCACAACTTAAAATTAGGTCCCATATCATCTGGTCAAACGCCTATTCAAAGATTCTCCATATCCTGTCTACAAATATATTACACAATGTATTCAAGTAATTCTCATTCCCTCATTTCATCTTGTTTGATTTGACTTGATATAAAACTTTATAAAGTAAATAAGATTTTGAATCACGTATTCTCTAACATGTCATATAAAAACTGAAATTAAGAAGTCTTCTAAAAAAAAATTAACATTCTCTTTTTATATGACCTAATCAATTCAATCCATCTATTTTCATTAAGCGGAATGAGCTAAGAGACCCTCGTACTTGACTCTGTTTGTCACCTAGACCCTTCTACTCATGACTTTGTCAACTGAACATTTAAAATTATTAAAACACACTATTTTAAACGTAGAAGGATCCAGGTGACAAATAAAGCCAAGTACAAATCGAAAAAAATCATTATTTAACTCGTTGACAACACGAAAAAAACAAAAACTCAGCCTAAGAACCATAAAAAAAAATTAGACTAAAGGGATTTGTAAGGAGTAAGGAGTGTACAAATATGGCGGCTTGCTGTGTGCTCTGTTCACAAAGCAATACAAATTTGTACATACATCTTTCACCAATACAGCAATACCTGCTAACTCAGACAGACAAAAAAGGACCTGCAACGCTGCCACATTCCCCAGAACTTTTAAAATGACAAACAAATAGAATTTTGAATATATATATGTTGGTTTCCAAGAAATCAATATACTAACAATTCTTGCATTTTCTCAACACTATGGAGCTAGCAAGAAAAGAGTTACCCTTTTACTTACATTTTTGGGTTCAAGTCCATGGATTACCAAATTTCTCTTTCACCCAACAAAATGCATTCATGATTGGTCATTTTTTAGGAGAGTATTTGTGTGTTGACAAAACTGTTTGGGGTAAGTTTATGAGGATTCGGGTCAAATTGGATATTAAAAATCCATTGGTTACTGGATTTTGGGTGATGCCCAATATTTGGATTCCTTTCAAATATGAAAATTTGGGATTGTTTTGTTACAAATGTGGTCGTATTGGAAATCATCAAAACACATGTAAATTCCCATCTGGGAATGTAAAATTTGGTCCTTGGCTGCGTGTTGAAAGTTCGGGTTTTCGTAGGGTAATGGAGGAGAAGAAGAACTCCATGATTGTGGTCGAGAAAGAAAATTTCACATTGATTCCTTCACCAAATCTATTTGCATGGCCAGAAGTGGAAGATGATCTTGAAAATACTACACCACCAATGTATGCTTTAACTTGTTCTGTTTTTTTTTCTTCTAAGTTATTTAAAATTTATGGTACTTACTGGTTTTTGTGTGTATATGTAAATAGGAATGAGTGGGCGAGGTTGACGATTAACGGGGTTGATTCGATTATTATGATGGTGAATTGTGCAATAATAGCATACCGAGTAGCTGAGGCTAATGAAGTTAAAGGTTATGGCTGGTTGATTGTCATGATGGCTGCTTATTCTCAAATTCAATGTTATGGTCCAGCGTATCGGCTTCTTTTGCAGTGGAGGAAGCAACATGGTTGAGTATAGTCAAGTGGTTCAGCTGAAGGATTTGCTTATCTTGCTCATGTTTTGTGTTGTCTTTCTTGTGTCTTGTTGATTTTTGTTCTGCTTTTAGCCTTTACTTGATGTTTTGCACAAAAAAATGACACTTAAATGGCTATGTCCTGTTTGAAAAATCTATGAAAGACAAAAGACTCCTTTTTGGTTATGGACTAGGTATGTACTGTTACTTTCATATTTCTCTTTAACAGTTTTATCCTATGTTTCACGGACTCTCCAAAAATGAAGTGTCACCTGTGTCGTATACTACAAAAATGCATTACTTTTGGAGCATCTGACACACACCCTGTGATGTTTTCGAAGAGTCTGATCTACATAGGTTTTATCAATCTTCTAGTTAGTTCATCACAAAATAAACTCAAGGAGCATGAATAGTGAATCAAACTTTGAAATAAAGGAAAATTAAGAAGGTATGGGACTTGAATTTCTACTGTAAGATGTTCTTGTAGCATATACTAAAACGATAGAAATGTGTATCTTTTACAGTATAATGTAAAGACAAAAGGGAATCTTGATACAACTTTATTCTTATGAGTAAGATTATATATATATATATATATATATATATATATATA
>NC_064288.1:5087518-5106155 GCF_019186545.1 Solanum stenotomum | reverse complement strand
ATCCAACAAAACTAATTAGTACCGCGCAAAATTATTTCTCAAGAAAGAGGAAAATCATGTGTTGGTTGGATATAACAAGTATCTAGTGAAATAATCGAGGTGTATGTAAGTTGCGTCATTCAACTTACAATGATTATAGCCTTGATATTATCCCTTGTGATAGGAATTGAAAAATCTTTGCTCTTTTGAAGCCTTAATAGAACATCAACTATATCTTCTTCTGAGGTCTCACTATTTTGGAATTCATGTTCATTGATAATTTCTTCTAAAAGAACATCAACCTCATCATGCATTTTCCGCAATTTGTATTTTAATCCACTAATGAAATGAATCATCTTCATCGATGGAAAAAGATCCGCGAGATCAAACACTCCAGCTGAAGCAGCCACTGTTCTCATGATTTCAATCAAAGACCCCTGATTTTTACAAGCCCTGCCTACACTTGCTTTGCAAATGATCGAATTCGTGTACAAAGACAACGTTTCCGTCATGTTGATTGAACTTCCACCCTCAGAAGCAGAACTTTTAATAGATCTAACAAGATTAGCTACCTCATTGAGCATATTGGGATAAAATGACTGAATATTTTTATGACTAAGTAATTCCTGAATACAAATTTTACGCATTTGTCTCCAGAAATCACCGTAGTTACAAAATCCCATATCCGCATGGTCATAAAACATCTCTGTTCCAACCAAAAGCGTTGGTCGATTAGAGAAGTTGAGATCATGTTTTCTCATCACTTCTCTAACCATTTGAGGTGAGGATACAACAATGGCTTCGCGTTCGCCGAGTTTCATGTGCATTAAATCTCCATGTTTTGAGGCTAATTTAGCAAGAGTGCGATGAGGTAGTAACTCAGATGATTGCCAATCAACAAGATGGTGTAAGTTTCCAATGAATGGGAGTTTCCAAGGGCCTGGAGGTAATTTTTTCTTACTATTACACTCTTTGTACCATTTAGTAACAAGTAAAGGCAAAACTAGAAATAGAGCACAAAGAAGAATAGTTAGCTCCATTTCTATTGTGTAGTGAAAAAATTAATCTTAGCTGAAATTGGCTATGTTTATTGTATATAAAAAAAAAATTGGTCACCTCTTTATACAATTGAATTAAATCATTGTGTATGAATTAGGTTTTTTTAAAAAATAATTTAAGAGGCCCTCATGTCGAACCTTGTATGCGGCCAGCCTCATGTGGAATTTTGGGCTTCACTAAGGAACTTGATTACTCTAACTCACAAAAGGGAGTCTAACAAGTAAATTGAATAACCGACCAAAACAAAAGGGAAGTTTCTCTAGGGAATTAAGGCATGCTAATTATTTGAGTACAAAAAGTATATATCAAATTTTTTTGGAAATAATATAGCTAAGTGGAGTGATTATAATAGATATAAAGAGGAAATTTCAAAAATGATTATAGTTTGGGCTTACTTAGAGATTTATAAGTATAGTTTACTTGATTATGACTCATAATTATATGTTAGAAGGAAGAGAGAGGCGGGCAAAATTGAGAGGTAAGAGAGAGGCGAATGAGATCTGGGAGAGAGGTGAGAGGTAAGAGAGAGGCGAATGAGATCTGGGAGAGAGGTGAGAGGTGAGAGAAAGGTTGAATACATGTTGTATTCATTGATGTATCATGAATACAATTGTATAAAAAAAACTATTGTATTTGTTGATACAAATCATTGTACAAATGTATTAACGAATATAATTTGTATCAACTAATACAATTTGTATCAAGTTCAATTGTATTAACGAATTTAATTTGTATCAAGTTCAATTGTATTAACGAATATAACTTGTATATCATCGTATACTCAATGTGGTATTTCTTAACAAAGTATATTTAAATTCATGTGCATTTGTATACGTCTATTGTTTTGTGTATTTATATTTATGTGTTACCATGTGTATTTCTTACTTTGTGTGTTTGTATTTATATTTGTATATGCTATATACCATCTATTGCCTTAAAAAAACAACCATTTATATTGATATCCTTGATTCTAACATTTGTATTTATATCATTGCCACATGATCTGTATTTATATACTCTAAATAAATACACATATAATACAATTGTATTCTGTCAGTTAGAGAGAGAGGGGCAAGCAAGAGAAGATGGAGAGAGAAACGAAAAAGGAGAGAAAATTTTGCTATAAAATCCTAACAAAAATTATCAATCATAATTTTTTTAAAGTATAGTTATATATTGTGAATACATATCACATTTGTTAATTGTCTTAGCAAGATAGATTATCATAGTGTTTTGAAATATGTGAGAGTGAGCATTTGGCAAATATAAGATAATTTTTTAATAGATTTTGAATCACTTGAATACAAGACTAGAGGCAAACACTTAGTGATTTAAGAGTTCAAAATTCACCTTGAGGTTCCAAGTTCAAATTCCATGAACTATATTTTAATTTTTTGAACTTTGTTATTGAAAATTCTGAATGTACCACTGATCAGAACTATTTATTGTCCAGTACGCTATCTTTCTTCTTCTTTTTTCCAAAAAAACACAAAGATAGCTTCCCTCACACTGTCGATTTGTATTTTTCCATTGGTAAAATTGATCCAAAGAAAAAAAATACCCACGAGGTTGAATGATAAAATGAAGTTAATTGTGATTTTTAATTGACTATTTATGCTATAACGTCAAATAAAACGAGAAATTCCAATTTGTTGTGGAGAGAAAACATAGGGTCAATTATGTACACTTTCTAATTTTGTATATTAAATTAAATTTAGTGCACTTTTACTCTAAATGGAACTTTTTTTGATCGGATTGGGCCCAAACATTAATCAGTTTAAATAATAAATTTCATAAAAGCTTTTCATTTCAAAGCAGTAGCAGACCGTTCAGGACTCTACTAGAAAAAATGAAGTTGAAGACTTATATTTTTGCACGTAATAAAAGAGTTTGAGCGATGTAATATTCTCTTTACGGCTTTATATATTAGTAAAAAAAATTCTTCTAACGGATGCGTTTGCGATGTGTCCCATATATATATATACAATAAAACCTCTATAAATTAATATAGGTGGAATCGTGAAATTTTATAATTATATAAAGATATTATTTAATCGATAAATTAATATTTATTAATTTAAAGATTAGTTTGAGATTTAATGAAGGTTAATTTTTATTATATCAAAATCATTATATCTTACTAAATTATGTATCATATTTATTGATTTCACATAAAAAACTATTATACATAAAGTACAACGAATACATCAAAATCATTATATCGTACTAATTTATGTATCATATTTATTGAATTGTCACTATCATTCAAACAAAAGAGCATGGATGACAAGTGTGCTTTTTGATGATATTTGTTGGTTTGACCACAAAATGCATGGTATACGAGTTTTGCTTATGGTAGATAATTGTCCAGCCCATAATAGAAATATTGAAGGACTACAAAATGTTGAATTGTTTTTCTTGCCACCGAACATGACATCCAAAATTCAACCTTGTGATGCTGGGATAATAAGAGCTTTCAAGATGTATTATCGTAACGGATTTTATCGTAGGATATTAATTAGAAAGTTATCAATAACCTGTTGGATTATCCTGGTGAAAGTGATGCATGTTCAGAGTATTGAGTTTTATTTGCCATGATTTCTTACCATAAAAAGGTTTTAATATTTTGGCTAGTCCTTTTCTTGTAGGAAAAGTTTTAGGACTCTATAAATATAGGTTTTTTCCTTCTAACTTAATCAACATTCACAATGTAGTCCTAGGGTTTTGAGAGTTGCGATTATGGAGAAGAATTTTGTGTACCTCGCTCCTTGTATTTCGAGTGAATTGATTGAGGTTGTTTCTCTCTATATTTTGTACTCTCATATTTATAGTGGATTGTCCATCTCCTTTGTGGGCGTAGGTCGACTGACCGAATCACGTTAAATCTGTCTCTTTTGGTGTGTTTCTCGTTTGTCTTCTTACTCGTGGTCTTTCGAGATTCGCTTTGCTAGCTTTCGCATTACATCTGATTATTTTTTGTCCTAACAAGTGGTATCAGAGCCATGGTTCAATGATGGAACCAAGTTAGAGATGGGTGTTCATCTTGGCCGGTGTAGTTCTAGCCGCAACCTTTTTGACAATAATGAAGATTTTGTTGGAGAAATTGTTTCAGAGAGGTTTTCTGTGTCGAGACGTAGATTTGATGGAGGAGATTATGGAGAAGAAATGTAAGATCCTAAAGATTATGTGAAGAAGGTGGACAAATTTATTTTGTCAGAAATTCAAGCCAAGGGGGAGATTTATTGGGTTTTATTTGCCCTGATTTCTTACCATAAAAAGGTTTTCCTTTTAGAAATATGTTTTAATGTTTTGACTAGTCCTTTTCTTGTAGGAAAGGTTTTTGGACTTTATAAATATATGTTTGTTCCTTCTAACTTAATCAGCATTCACAATGTAATCCTAGGGTTTTGAGAGTTGCGGTTATGGAGGAGAATTTTGTGTATCTCCTTGTATTCCGAGTGAATTGGTTGAGGTTGTTTCTCTCTATATTTTGTACTCTCATATTTATAGTTGATTGCTCATCTCCTTTGTGGACATAGATCGATTGACCGAACCACGCTAAATCTGTCTCTTTTGGTGTGTTTCTCGTTTGTCTTCTTACTCGTGGTCTTTCGAGGTTTGCTTTGCTAGCTTCCGCATTACACCTGATTATTTTCGGTCTCATCGGATAAAGCAATGTTGATGATGAAGTTGAAGATGATGCTATACCTTTGGAACCAATTACGCATAAGGAGGCACTTATCGCATCTAGAACTCTTCACAATTTTTATGATGCAGTTCGAAAAGACAACACCGGAACTCTTGGATGCAATAAGAAAAGTTAGAAATGAGCTTCAACTAGATTTAAATTTTAAGAAATTAAAAAATAGAACACAATAGAATCATATTTCACTAAATTGTCTTAGATATATTTGTACTTTTAAAGAATTATTAATTTATGATATTAATGGGACCATATATTTATATAGGGGTCTTCTGAAAAAATATTATCTTATTATCTTATCGAAATTGATGATTTTTTCTATCAACCCAAGTCGAGACCGGAGGAAAATATTATTTTAGAGAGATTATTAATTACCGAGTATTAATTTATAGAGGTTTTACTGTATATATATTATTTCCTAAGTTTAGTTCAAATTATAAATGAAAGTAGGCTAACATATAACAATAGAAAGAGTAGTATAAATCTAATGTTATATTAGAAAATCGGTGATGAGATTCTAAGTAAGGATTTTACTTATTCTAAAAAAAAAAAGGGTGTTAGGCATCTGATCCCTTAGAATCTATTGGAAGCTAGTTTCTTGACAATTAACAAGACATGGGTTTATCAATTTCTATTTTACTTGAAAGGTGAAAAAAGAAAGTTATTTAATGAAGTGAGATTAAAAAAGGTGTCAAAATAATTTATTGAATGAAGAGGTATATGCATAGTAGTATATAACGAGTATACATTGTATACAAAGTAAGGTGTAAATAGGATATAACAAAATATGCATATGGTATGTGGTACATGAGAATTATATATATGTCTATAGTATAAGATAGTCATTTTACATGAACAATAGATATTACCCTTATAATTATCATTAATAGTGAATAATGATGGGACAAATATAGTATTGTTACAAGCATCTTTTTGGGAAATGGAATAATTAAGGCATGTTGAGATCGTTGAAGCTGAATTTGATTTTGAAGAGGATAAGCAGGGGCTCTTTGAAGGATCCTCTAAAGTTGGAAAATTTGAGGATATTAAAGAATATTGTTAGATTTCCAATTGATAGGGTGGATGTGTTCTAATCTTCAACAACTTCACATCAACTTTGAGATCTTTTTGTCTCACAGGAGAATCTTACCCAGCTTCAAAAACTTTGCCTTTCCTTTGAGTGGCCCCACATTGTATCTGGGTTACAATTGCCTTCAAATTTAAACAAGTTGGTACTAAGTGGGAGTCGTATAGAAAACTTGATTTCCTTCATTGCGGGATTATCAAGCCTAGAGTATCTTCAATTACAAGATCTGTATTTTCCTCAATCAGAAGAGTGGTGCCTTGGAGATATCACGTTCCATAAACTTAAGTTCTTGAAAGTGAGGCGCTTAGGTATCTCAAGGTGGGATGTCTCGGAGAAATCCTTTCCTCTGCTTGATACACTTGTTATAAAATGGTGTGACAAGCTTGAGGAGATCCCCCTTAGCTTTGCAGATATTCCAACACTGAAACAGATTAAGTTTATTAGGTGCAAGAACAAATCTCTGGAGGCTTCAGCTGTGAGGTTTAAGCAAGAAGTCGAAGAGAATGAAGAAAACAACCGTATAGACCTCATCACTATCTAAGTAAGTAGAAACAATCTCCTCTGTGCTGATTGAGTATCTAACTTGATAAAAATATGTATAATCTTCTTGTTCCTTTTTCTAATTTGATGCTTGCCAGCAAAAGCACAGACAAAGAGAATGGAATTCTTTCTTAGCTAATTGTTGCAACCATGCTCATGCTCAAGTATATTGTGCGCCTAGAGCCGAATTGCCTGTCCTTTTTCTGTATGTTTTAGGGTGATTGATGACCAATATATATCAGATGGTATTTCTTGTTGTAAAATCATGCCTTTGTTTTGCAGCTTTACTATTTTACAACATTGTTTCTTGTTTGTTTTTTCGTAATTTAGTAGTTGTTTCCCTTCATCTTACACCTTCTATATATGCTGCAGCACTTGCAAAATTCAACTAAGGATACAATTGAAAGCTGGTTGAATACAAGTATACCCCCTTAATTATCATCAATCAATTAGAATATTGAAAGATGAGTATTCGCTGATATGTATAAAAGCCATCTATGTTGTTCAAACTCTTCAAAAATGTTGTCCCTTCCGTGTTGGATTTCACATAGTGCATTTTTGGAAGTTCTGACATGAGTGGAACAATATATTTGGGGAGTTTGAGCATCAGGTCTTGTATATTTTTATCCTGTTTTATTTTTTCTTCAGGAATTTTATTTTCTCTTAAATAAAAAGGAAGAGGCACGTCATTTGAAGGATTAATTTGTAACGAAGACAAAAAGATTAATACCATAAAAATCTTGACTAGAATAAAAATTCAAGACTATGAGATAGAAACCCTCGCTCTAGTAGATTCAGGATGTACGAAGAGTATAATAAATAGATGCATCTTTCCCCCAGAAGTAATAAAAGATTTCCCAGAGCCACAAAATGCCATGCAAATGGATGGATCCTCTAATATATATGAGCATTACGTTTGTAATGCAAAAATAAGTTTTTTAAACACTTGTGCAGACTTTTATAAACCTACCTATAAGTTAGAAAAAATCTGGGTAAGAGATCTAAATATTAGGGTAGACTTTGTTTTAGGATTAGATTTCTTACTACATAATAATGGAAGTTGTCTCCTTACCAGAGATGGAATAATATTCTCAAAAAACACTACTCAAACCACAATAACAACCGAATCTATTCCAACAAAATCTAGATATCTTACAAACACCGGTGAACTTATCCCAAATACTCCAAAAAATGCGACAAAGGAGAAGAGTGCACTTGTACCAAGATACATATTACAGATGAAAAAGAAGAAATTGAACTATTAAAACTTAGCGTTTCATATACAGACGATGTACAGAAAAATTACACCTTAATAAATAAATACAGAGCTTTACAACTTTAAAAAAGAGATTACAACACACAGGAGTAATAAAAAATCAAAAGGATCTAGAAGAAGTAATTCTGATTCTAGATAAACTAACAAGAATCCTTTAGTCTTTTTTCCATGTTCTGTAGTCCTTGTTATATTAAAACTAGCTGGTAATCTTCTTACACTTTTTGGCAAAGTGTCAGCCATCAACGGATTTGATAAGTCTTTACCCGCTACCGTTTGAACGGGACTAGTTGTACCTTTAGCTGGTACAATAGCTTATTCTACATTCTTTGGGGGAATGTACACCCTTCTTATCCATTTTAGACCGAAATGGAGAACTCCTTTGTTCTTTTGAATGATCTTATGTTTGTAATGGTTGGGTTTGATTGATTTCGAAATGTAAAATTTTGATTCTTTCTTGTAAAAGGTAGATGTGTTGCGTCATTTTTTCTTTTTCTTTTTCGAGCCTCTCGATGGTCTGGTTTGTCTTTTGAAGCCTTCTATCATTAAAGAGCAGTGGTCGCAAAATATTATTTTGTCTGTGTCTTTCTGGATATTATATTGTGGGAAAGGATTTGTGATTTGTCTTAAGGTTGGACTTAGAAAATAATTTGGTCCAAGAGTTCCTCATGCGTAATCTAAAGCTTCGTTTAGGTCATTGAATTCTTTGAAGAAGGGAGTGGGAAAGTCTTTTATTGAGTCTATTACTTCCGTCCATGTCTGAAAAATTCCGGTCAGTCTTCCTTGGACTACCACATAAAACTTGAATTTTTTGTCTTCATTTTTTTCTGTAAAATAATGGCTTAGCGAATTCATTACCGAAATGAAGTAACTATTGTCTCGTGGCACTTTGTTATATGCTATCCATAAATTGTCTATCAAACATCTCTGTGGTATATCTATCTTTGATTCTGGCTTTATTCTGAAACGTAAGTTGGATGGGGGGTAAAATATTAAATTTTGTCTTCCGAAATGCAGTCTTTCAATGCTTGGGGTGTTCAATCTTGCTTCATTTAATTTTGTCTGTGGTTTGACCAAGGCATTCTTTAGTAAAGTTTGTAGATATAAGTCTTTGTCTATTTCGTCTGTAGTGCTGCTTGAGCTGGAGGCCCTAGCTTTGTCTTTCCCTGTACTCATGTTGAAAATAAACAGCTAGTCTTCATGAGTCTGCTAACCTGATTTGCTAACGAATTATCTTTCCCCTTGATATGTTCCAGGGATATATTATATATTGATATGACATCTAAAAAATTTAACCATCTTCTTGTACTATTTTCCATCTATCTTTTGATGAAATTTTACAATAGCTTCGCAATCAGTTCTTACGAGTATAGACTGGAGGAAGACACACAAGAAGAAAGTGATGACGAGACAACACGTAGTTTAAAAGAATTTATGGAAACTGCCTCGACTAGTTCAAGTCCCTTCCAAAAAACCACACCTGTACCACCAGTAAAGTATACCATAAGTAACTTACCAAGGCACAAAGTCTTTAGACAAGACCTAGCTACGGAACCAGAAATGGTTAGACCAATAGGAATAAGAATGTCAATAGAAGCTCCTATCAAACTTCAAGAAGGGGGAGATAGAGGAAAAATACTAAATATAGCAGCACATGACCCCCAATTATGGAATTCAGTAATAGACATATGGAAAGGTATAGTGGTAGCAGACTACATACATCATTACAGTGAAACAGATGCAGAAACCATGTATAGGTATATGGAGACCTTTTCAGGAGAATCAATTAAAGGAGTATGTGAAGCATACAAAGTAGCTTACCCTCAAAAGTTCCAAGAATTGGTAAACATGGGAGCAAACCCGTACAACTTTACTAGTAAAATATACAGCCTAGTAACAGGAGAAAACCCAAATAGTGGATTAGTAGTATTACAAAAGAATGCGTTAATAAAACTAGAACAACTTAGCATAAATAATTGGTGCCATATAAAGAATTTCCTAAAAGACTTCTTCTATTATTGTGCCATAAGTGGTAACGTGTTTGACCAAAGTTTAGGAAAGAAACTTTTTAGTAAGCTCCCTGGAGCCCTAGGAAGAGAAATAGAAGAAAGATGGAATAAAAGAGAAGGAGTAATACAAAATCCAACAGCAAATTGGTCCATAGGACATAAAGTACAACATGTAATGGAGATACTACAAGAAAAATGTACAAACATACAAATACAAAAACAATTGAAACAAAGCGAGACTGATTTTTGTAAAAATATATATATACAACGCAAAATTACGATCAAAGTAAACCACAAAGAAAGTATAAAAAGCCATATCAAAGTAAACATGAATACAAACCTAAGAGAAAATACTATTTAAGGAAATCAACTCCAAGAAAACCCTATCTAAATAAAGACAGACATCTAAGAAAACGTACTAATAACAAGATTTATAAAAATAGACTAGCTTGTTTCACATGCGGAAGTGAAGAACATCTGGCTAATATTTGTCCAGGAAGAAACAACAATAGGACAAGAAATGCCCAGCTTATAGAAGATTTCCAAGAAACCCTGATAAATGTAGATGAATATATGTCAGATAACGAAACTATATATTCAGTAATAAGCATAAATGCCGTAGAAGGAGAAAGACAAGACTCATCGGATTTAGAAGGAGAAACATTAATAAACGAAATAGGGTTAGAGAAGCTAGATTTAAATAACCTAAATAACCGCACCTTTGTCAATATACAATGTGACTACGAATTTTCCAAGTAAAAAGGTTTAGACAGCCAGTGATGATTTAATTGTACATGATATCCAAGTAAAGAAAGAAGAGCAAAATGCATGAACTGCTACTTACAAGGATGCATCTGGTGCATTGATAAGGTGCTCAACATCAAAGTAAAAGACGAACAAGTTATTACAAAAGAAAAATCGCTAAAAGCATTAGAAGATAGGATATATAATTTAGAAGAAAGAATGGGTAAACTAGAAAAAGGGAAAGGCGTAGAAATAGAAGAGACTAGCCAAATCAACAATAAACCGTCCGAACAAGAAATAGAACTCTTAAACAAAAAGGACGAGGCCATGTCATTTGAAGGATTAATTTGTAACGAAGACAAAAAGATTAATACCATAAAAATCTTGACTAGAATAAAAAATCAAGACTATGAGATAGAAACCCTCGCTCTAGTAGATTCAGGATGTACGAAGAGTATAATAAATAGATGCATCTTTCCCCCAGAAGTAATAAAAGATTTCCCAGAGCCACAAAGTGCCATGCAAATGGATGGATCCTCTAATATATATGAGCATTACGTTAGTAATGCAAAAATAAGTTTTTTAAACACTTGTGCAGACGTTTATAAACCTACCTATAAGTTAGAAAAAATCTGGGTAAGAAATCAAAATATTAGGGTAGACTTTGTTTTAAGATTAGATTTCTTACTACATAATAATGGAAGTTGTCTCCTTACTAGAGATGGAATAATATTCTCAAAAAACACTACTCAAACCACAATAACAACCGAATATATTCCAACAAAATCTAGATATCTTACAAACACTGGTGAACTTAGCCCAAATACTCCAAAAAAAATGCGACAAAGGAGAAGAGTGCACTTGTACCAAGATACATATTACAGATGAAAAAGAAGAAATTAAACTAATAGAACTTAGCGTTTCAGATACAGACGATGTAGAGAAGAATTACACCTTAATAGAAATAAATACAAAGCTTTACAACTTTAAAAAGAGATTACAACACATAGGAGTAATAAAAAATCAAAAGGATCTAGAAGAAGTAATTCTGATTCTAGATAAACTAGAAATAATTGGAAAAAGACCCTTGAAGCATTGGGACGCCAATCACATAACCTGCAGACTAGACAAAATTAACCTATAATACACAGTAAAAACAACCTCTATAGAATCAACAAATGAAGACCTAAAGGAATTCGAACATCAAATAAGAGAATTACTAAAGTTAGGAGTAATCAGAAGATCAACATCAAAGCATAGATCATCTTCATTCATGGTAAGAAATCATAGTGAAATAGTAAGGGGAACAACAAGAATGGTCATAAATTACAAAAGACTCAATGATAACACCCGAATGGACGGATATAAGCTACCAGATAAGACAAAACTAATAAATAGAATACAAGAAAGAAAGATTTTTAGTAAGTTCGATTGTAAGTCCGGATACTGGCAAGTAAAAATGCATGAAGATAGTATAGAATGGACTGCTTTTACATGTCCGTAAGGACATTTCGAATGGCTAGTAATGCCTTTCGGACTAAAAATGGCTTCTCCAATATTTCAAAGAAACATGGATAATATTTTCAGAGATTATAAAAACTTTATTCTTGTATACGTAGACGATATTTTAGTATTTAGTAACAATACTAAAGAACATCTAGGTCACTTACAAACAATCTTTAAGCTATTTGTACACAACGGTATCATAATTAGTAGGAAAAAAAGGGATGTATGTAAAAACCCACAAATTTTCTAGGAGTAGAAATTGGAGACGGAAAAATTAAATTACAACCTCACATAGCAAAGAAAGTCCTAGACATGCCAGACAAATTAGACAAGACTAAAGATTTACAAAAATTTCTAGGAATTTTAAATTATGCAAGGAATTTTATAAAAGACCTAAGAAAAATAGTAGGACCCCTATATTCAAAAACAGGAACTAATGGACAAAAAACATTCAACACAGAAGATATAAAGTTAGTACAAAAACTCAAACATATGGTTAGAACTATACCAGACTTATCACTCCCATTAGAAACTGACTACCCAATAGTCGAAACGGACGGAAGTCTAGAAGGGTGGGAGCAGTACTTAAAACAAGAAAAAATAAGTACGGAGACAAAAAGGATGAAAGAATTTGTGCCTACCAAAGCGAAAAATATAAAGAAAAGGGAAACATGAGTAGTATAGACGCATAAATATTAGCGGTAATCTACAGCCTAAACAGTTTTAAACTATATATTATTAATAAAAAAGAAATTTTAGTAAGAACTGATTGCGAAGCTATTGTAAAATTTCATCAAAAGATAGATGGAAAAAGTAGTAGTAAAAGAAGATGGTTAAATTTTTTAGATGCCACGTCAATATATAATATATCCCTGAAACATATCAAAGGGAAATATAATTCGTTAGCAGATCAGCTTAGCAGACTCATGAAGACTAACTGTTTATTTTCAGCATGAGTACAGGGAAAGACAAAGTCAGGGCCTCTAGCTCAAGCAGCACTACAGACGAAATAGACAAAGACTTATATCTACAGACTTTATTAAAGAAGGCCTTGTTCAAACCACAGACGAAATTAAATGAAGCAAGATTGAACACCCCAAGCATTGAAAGACTGCATTTCGGAAGACAAAATTTAATATTTTACCTCCCATCCAACTTAAGTTTTAGAATAAAGCCAGAATCAAAGATAGATAGACCACAGAGATGTTTGATAGAAAATTTATGGATAGCATATAACATAGTGCCACGAGACAATAGTCACTTCATTTCGGTAATGAATTCGCTAAGCCATTATTTTACAAAAAAAAAAAATGAAGACAAAAAATTCAAGTTTTATGTGGTAGTCCAAGGAAGACTGGCCGGAATTTTTCAGACATGAACGAAAGTAATAGACTCAATAAAAGACTTCCCCACTCCCCTCTTCAAAGGATTCAATGACCTAAACGAAGCTTTGGATTACGCAAGGGGAACTCTTGGACCGAATTATTTTCTAAGTCCAGCCTTAAGAGAAATCACAAATCCTTTCCAACAATATAATATCCAGAAAGACACAGACAAAATAATATGTTGCGACCACTGCTCTTCAATGATAGAAGGCTTCAAAAGACAAAACTAGATCATTGAGAGGCTCGAAAAAGAAAAAGAAAAAATGACGCAACACATCTACCTTTTACAAGAAAGAATCAAAATTTTGCATTTCGAAATCAATCAGACCCAACCATTACAAACAGAAGATCATCCAAAAGAACAAATGAGTTCTCCATCTCGGTCTAAAATGGATAAGAAGGGTGTACATTCCCCAAAGAATGTGGAAGAAGTTACAGTACCAGTTAAAGGTACATCTAGTCCCGTTCAAATGGTAGCGGATAAAGACTTATCAAATCCATTGATGGTTGCCACTTTGCCAAAAAGTGTAAGAAGATTACCAGCTAGTTTTAATATAACAAGGACTACAGAACAAGGAAAAAAAGACTAAAGGTTTCTTGTTATAAAGAAAGAAAGACAAAAGAATTGAACAAATGATACAAAATTCCCTCCAGAAGTTACTTAGTGTAAAGACCAAAGAAGTCATAAGTAAAAATCCAAAACTCGAACCAGAAACTCCAGACACGGAATATTCAGGAAGTAACGATTACGGAAGTGAATACAATCCATCCCTCGAACAATTTGCTCAAGACCCAAACGAAGACAACGACTCAGGGATGAGTTTCGACTCTATAGCGTTACACAACTTAGACACGTAGAAAATATGTAAGCAATGATGAATCAAGAAAAAAGACAAAGAAAGACAGGTAAGCCATGACGTAATACACCACTAGTCTAAAGCTGACAAATAAAAAGGACAAAAAAATTTGAAGCGTTTTTCAAAGTCATGTGACGATGTGGCCCAAAGAGCACCCGACATGTAAAAGAAAGACTATTCAACATTTTGAAATCCGAATTTTAAATCCGGAGAAAGCCATCCTCGCCTATAAATACTAAACCATTTGCAAGAAGAAGGTAGAGAGCAAGAGAAAGCAGAGCATAGCAAGGAAGAAGAATTAGTTTTAAGAGTTAGCTTTACATATTTCTTTCCCTTCAAAAAAAAAAGAGTGGAGTGAGTTTGTTAAAAGAGTGAGTGTTTAGTTTTTGACGTAGCTACAAAGTCACTCGGGGACTCCCGAAAGGGAAACCTAAGTAGTAAAGTGTCTTCTAGATCTTAGTAGTTTCTCCCGGTATATGTATATTGCTATTATGCACTATAGTACTGTTGTTATGATTATATAATATAATGTTCATACATAAATTGTATACCTACATAATGAGTCATTACTTGCTCTTAGTAAATGGTTAGTTCCCTACCCTCTTAGTAATGACAATGGATTAACTAGAAGATGGCTCAAAATGAAATTGAGGAAATGTTAGATCACCTAAGAAGGATCAAGAATCTAAATGATGTATGGATGATTTTACAGGAAAAAGTTAGGTATGTCCCTCCCTAAGAAAACCTTGAAATGCACAAATTTACAAAACAACTGAAAATTGTTCAAAAGAAAATGGGATTTTTGAGATACTTATATGACACAGAGATAAATGGTTACGTCAACCATGAGAAGCTGGAATGTTTGGAGACTCGAATTCAGTTTATGGCTAACAACGAGGGACAACTCTATCTTGCTGTTTCAGTTATCCTTGTTTCTGCTTTTGTAGATGATACAGATGAGGATGAGGTCGACACATATGACACATATGAGTATTATCTCTTTGATAAACCTCCATATGTAATATTCTTGATTGTGTTAGTAGAGCTGGAAATGAAGAAGATTTTTCTCAGTGAACTAAAGGATTCCCAGTTTACTCAATCAAGAACTTTCAAGGACAAGAAATTACAAAAGAATTTTTTCATCATCTCCATACTCTGCTGATGTATCTCAGAAACAAAACACTCAAGAACTTTCCGAATAATAACTCTGCTCGAAATATTGATGTAGCAATAGAGTTCTTGTTGATTTTCCTTGATGTTGATGTGGCAAATCATGTAATTAACGGTAATTGGTTGAATGAGGTTATGGACAAGGTTTTAGCTATAGCGGGTGATGTTCTATATGTAATTGAGATAATATCTTATATGGTCAATCAATTTTGAATGGTTCACTTAGAAAGTCACTCAACTTTGGATTGTTTACTTAGAAAGTCACTCAACTTTATCTTTTAACTCAAAAGTCACTCAACTATTGATGTTTCACTTAGAAAGTCACCCAACCATTTATAATTCACTTAGAAAGTCACTTAATCAATTTAAATATTCTTTTCATTAAATTTTTTAAAAATACAAAAAATAATTAAATTATTTAAAAAATATTTAGATGTTTATTTTAATTATTGTTTTTTTACTACCTTTTCATTAAAAAAAAAATAGTAGAAGATCGTCACTGCCCCTCTTTTTTAATTATACTTCTTATCAATTCCAATTTTTCTTTTTGGTAATCTTTTAACAATTTATTTCTAGTTTTACAATTACTAGAAGCGAAAAGCTTTTTTTTTTTTTTGGCTACATTTTTTACGTTATTTTTAGAAAGATTATAATTAAATAATTGGAGCAGATCAATAAAATAATTAAAATAGATATCTTATTATTTCTTTAAAAATAGTTTAAGATAAAATTTAATGAAAAAATTATTTAAATTGATTGAGTGTCTTTCTAAGTGAAATATAAATAGTTGGATGACTTTCTAAGTGAAACATCAATAGTTGGATGACTTTTGAGTTATAAAACAAAGTTGATTGACTTTCTAAGTAAACAACTTAAAGTTGAGTGACTTTCTAAGCAAACAACTCAAAGTTGAGTGAGCATTTGAGATATTAACTCATATGTAATTCAAAAGCTTCTTCCTAGCTCTATAAACAAAGATGACAATAGCAAAATAAGTCTTTGCTCGATATAGATATTTGAGAAAACTAAAGATCTAAAGGCACAAATGGAGACGTACTATAAATCCTTAAAATTCACTCCATCTCAATTCCCCACTGTTGGTGGATAGAGCTTTCTGGATTCTCTTATACGGAAACTGAATAAGATGTCGAAATCTAAATCTTGTTTAGATTTCTTGATGAAAGCTCTTTTGGGTAATTTGGAGAAAGAGCTATCAGCTCTTACATCCATTTTAGAGAAGGATCTATCATCTTTATCATCCATTTTCAGAGATGTTGCCAAGGTGCACCATGAACATGAAATTCTTCAAGATCTTCACAGGTGTACTATCAATTTGGCATATGAAGTTGAAGTTGCCATTGACTCTATTCCTGCTCAGTATAATGTTTTTTGGCATACTTTTTGCTCACTTCCTACAATCTTAAAAGAGATCAATAAAATTAATGTGCAGGTGACTGAGATGTGGTCAGCAGACGTTGCTCTTAAGCCTTGCTATGTGGTAGCACCATTTAAACACCTGCCCACTCGACATAGCAATCCAGTGACTGATGAGGAGATAATGGGTTTTGGGAATGACACAGAAAAATGATTCAGTATCTGATTAGAGGTACAAATGAGCTAGACGTCATCCCAATTGTAGGCATGGGGGGACAAGGGAAAATGACAATTGCTAGAAAGGTTTACAATTGTGACAACACTGTTTCTCATTTTGATGTTCAGGCATGGTGCATTGTTTCCCAAACTTATAACCGGAGAAAGCTATTACAAGAGATTTTGAGTCAAGTTACCAGTTCCAAGGATAAGGGAGATAATGATGACATCCTCACTGATGAGTTGAAGAAAAGCTTAATGTGCAAGAGATATCTCATTGTATTGGATGATATGTGGGATTTTATGGCATGGGATGACTTAAGGCTTTGTTTTCCTGATGTTGGAATAGAAGCAGAATAATAGTAACAACTCGGCTTGAGAAAGTGGGTGAGCAAGTCAAGTATTATACTGATCTATATTCTCTTCCGTTCCTCACAACAAAAGAGAGTTGCAAATTATTGCGGAAAAAAGTGTTTCAAAAGGAAGATTGTCCGCCTGAACTACTAGATGTGAGTCAAGCAGTTGCAGAAAAATGCAAAGGACTGCCTCTAGTGGTTATCTTGGTAGCTGGAATAATCAAAAATGGGAAAATGGAAGATTCTTGGTGGAATGAGGTGAAAGATTCTTTATTTGACTATCTTGATCGTGAGTCCGAAGAATATAGTTGGGCTACGATGCAGTTGAGTTTTGACAACTTAGTTGATTGTTTAAAGCCTTGTCTTCTTTATATGGGGATGTTTTCGGAGGATGCAAGAATTCCAGTGTCTAAATTGATAAGTTTATGGATAGCGGAAGACTTTGTGGAGAACATTGAATCTGCTGAAGGTCACTTGATGGATCTCATTAGCAGTAACGTGGTAATGGTTTCAAAGAAAGAATATAATGGTAAGGTCAAATATTGTCAGGTTCATGATGTAGTGCTTCATTTTTGCTTGGAGAAGAGTAGAGAAGAACGGTTTATATTGGCAGTGAAGGGGCATTGTAGCCAGCTTCAACCTTTTGAATGGAAGGAAAGTCGAGTGAGCTACAGATTCTGTCACGTCCCGAGCCTACACCCTGGGCGGGACCGGCACCCGGAGACCATTTCTGGCCCCAAGCGAACCCTTGGTCTGGCTTTCTTAGCTCAGCGGAAAACCTAACTCAACAGAATAACTCAAAGAAATGCAATATTTCGAAACAACTTAACTTATAAAATATGGCCACAAAGGCAACTCGAATCTCAAAATAGAATATTTACATATATATATATATAGATGAGAGACTCAAAACTAACTGATTGACTGCCTGTCTATGAAGCCTCTAAAATACTGAGATGGATGTTGGGACAGACCCCGCAACATGCTAATAGAACAAAAACTAAGAACACAAAATGATTGAGTCCTCCGGAAAGCAAGGAGGCTCACCACTGACTCTGGAGTGCTCAGCTGGATCAACGACGTGCAGGATGCTGATCTGGGGTACCTGAATCTGCATCATCAAACGATGCAGGCCAACTGGCATCAGTACATGGAATGTACGAGTATGCGAGCTGGAAAGCTAAGCAACATAGGCTAGAAGGAAATCTGGAAGAAACTGAAATAGCTTACCTGGCTCAACTCAACTCAACCTGACTGACTTCTTTCAATATAAGGCAATTTAAAACAAGTGCGATATAAAGAAAGACTGTTTAAAACATGCTATAAACTCTGTATGTATACAAGATACAATAAGCCTGAAATGTATATAGAAATACAAT
>NC_064288.1:5022346-5077280 GCF_019186545.1 Solanum stenotomum | reverse complement strand
GAAGGAAATCCTCACTTTCTTAGATTCCGGAACGATCTCCTTCTATATATCGGATTTTCAAGTTTTCCTCATCTCATCGATCTATTGCAATGGTGGATTTGAGATTCATAAAAGAAATTATTTGTCCAACAATTATTCATTATGTATCTTATCAAATTTTTGGTAAATTTGAATCTGATTTGAATGATTGTTCGATGAACATGAAACGATGAATAGAGAGAAAAAATGAATTTTGAATTTGTTGATTCTGGAAGGATTTGCTTCTGATTGAATTGTGTGAAGCTAGGAGGATTTCGAAGAGAATTGAGAAAAGAAAATTTGAATTGAATTAATTGAAGCAGTTACCATTTGAGAAAGATTGACAACAAATTGATTAGCGTGATTTGGGGAACTCACATTCAAAATTAATTACCTTTCCTTTAAAAGTGTAACTGAATTTGTTTTAATGTATTGGAATTAATGTATCCGACTTGTTTGCTATGTATCCGGATAAAACTAATTTTGAGGAATTTTTGTAAATTGGAAAAGAGTAGGGATACAATGTAATTTAGGTCTTTACACTATGGAATTTAGGTAAGTTATACATATAAAATTGATACAAATGCACAAAATAAAATACAAGAAAAAAGGCTATAGAGAGAAGGATAGAAAAAGAGAACAAGTATATATAATTGATATAAACATACAAATATATTGAAGAACTTAAGATACAATAAGCTCAAATAAAATATAACTGGAGGAGTCTAAGAAAATAGTTTCCAGACAATAAGAACAACAGACTTATCTTGTATTCAGTCAGTTAATGATCTTATATAGAATTACAATTTTAATAGAGTCACAATCCCACTGAACCACTAACTAAATCCACTAACCTAACTCTCCTAAACTTTAGGGAAAGCTATCTGCTACTCTAGAAAAATAATAGAGCACCCACGTAATAATAAAATATCAAACTAATAACTAAGCTAAGAAATAATTATACTACATAGTTGTTCAAATAAAACTAGAAATGATGTTTTCAACTTTAACACCCCTTATCAACATCAGCTCTCCGTCTTAACCATACCTAGTTGCTTGCAGAAACTCTTCAACTTGTTGACACTAAGACCCTTGGTAAACAAGTCTGCAATTTGATGTTCCCTTTTGATGTGCTCCAAACCAATCTCTCCTTGCAACACTTTTTCCTAGATAAAGTCATAATGTATCTCAACATGTTTAGTCCTTGCATGGAAAATTGGATTTTCAGCCAAGCAAATTGCTGACTGATTATCACAGTACAAAAGAACTGCATAGCCTACTGGTTGTCTTAGATCCTTCATCAACTGCATAAGCCATGTACTTTCCTGAGTTGCAACTGCTGCTGCCCGATACTCTGCTTTTGTTGTTGACAACGACACTGTTGCCTGCCTTTTGTTGCACCAAGAAATTGCTCTAGCTCCAAGCTTAAACACAAATTCAGTAGTTGAACGTCAGGTATCATGGTCTACTCCATAAATAGAGTCACAATATCCGATCAATTTGCATTCTTCACCTTTCTTATACAACAGACCATAGTCAAGTGTACTTTTTACATATCTCAAGATTCGACCAACTGCATCCAAATGAGACTTCTTTGGATTTTGCATGTAATGACTCATAACACTTACTGCGTAAGAGATGTCGGGTCTTGTTAAAGTTAAGTAAACCAAACTACCCACCAATTGCCGATACATTGTTGCATCTTCTAAGTCTTTCCCTTCATGAGCACACATCTTAACATTTGGATCCAGCGGTGTTGAGGTTGGTTTGCAATTGAACATCCCAAACTTCTTCCATAGATCTTTCAAGTATCTTTACTGAAGCAAGCAAATTCCTTCTTCATTGCGATCAACCTCCAAGCCAAGAAAATGGTTAAGATGTCCGAGTTCCTTCATCTGGAAGCGTACTGGCAAATTCTCCTTTGTTCGGAGAATTTCTTCTTCACAATCTCCTTTTAGGATTAGATCATCCACATATACTAGCACAATAGTTATTTTTCTGCCAACAATTTTCACAAACAGGCTAGAATCTGACGGTGCTACTGAAAAACCACTATGAGTAAGAAATTCAGAAATCTTACCATACCATGCCCTTGACGCTTGCTTTAATCCATAGAGCGCCTTTCGAAGCTTACGCACATACTCGGCATAATCGTGACTCTAAAAACACATTGGTTGACACATGTAAATCTCTCGATCCAATTCTCCGAGCAAGAATGCATTTTTTACATCTATCTGCCATAGGTTCCAATCTTTACTAGTTGCAAATGCAAGTAAAATCTGGACAATAGTAAGCTTGCCACTGGACTAAACATTTCGTCATAGTCCATATTGCTGATAAAAACCCCAAGCTACAAGACGAGCTTTGCGCCTTTCAATTGATCCATTTGTGTGACGATTTATCTTGTAAATCCATTTACAGGAAATAGGTTTTGCATCCCTTGGTTTGTCACGAGCTCCCACGTTTGATTCAATTGTAGCACAACAATTTCCTCCTCGAAAGCTTTAATCCACTTTGGATTCTGGAATGCTTCCTTAAAAATTTCTAGTTCTATTTCATTTTCATCTTCTACAATGGCAGTATTGGCAAACATGGGATTTTGCTTTTTGATCCTTGTTGACCTTCTGAGTGGAGGTGGTGAATTTGCTCCAATTAGCTCACCTTCTTCACCTAGTTGTTTGTACATACCAATTTTCCATAGATTTTGAGTCACGACTTCATCAACATTGTCTACATTAGCTTCACCTTCAGCTTCATCTAGAGTCAATTGGATATGGGAAGAGTCCAACACATCTTTGAAGATATCTGAATCTGGCAGCAGTTCCTTATTTGAAGACCACCAAGAAGAAGCTTCATCAAATATCACATTTCGAGAAATGTAGCACTTCATTGTTGTTGGATCACACCATCGCCACCCTTTTTCGTTGACTGTCATACCTTACAAAGATACATCTAACAACCTTTTTGTCTATCTTGCTACGTAAATGAATAGGTACAAATACATCACATACACATTCGAAAACACAAAAATAGATAACAGACGATTTCATGTTCCACAACTTCTCAAAAGGTGAAAGAAAATGTAACCTTTGTTGAGGAAGTCTATTGATCACAAAAGTTGCAGTCTTCATAGCTTCCGCCTAATATTGTCCCAGGATATTTTTTCCGTGAAGCAGGCTCTGACAGATTTCTGTTAGGTGTTTGTTCTTCCTTTCTGCTACACCATTTTGTTGTGGCGTATTTGGACATGTGAACTGACACTTTTCAAGGAATCAGAAAATTCATGAGAGGTATATTCCCCACCATTGTTAGTTCGTAGACAGAGAATTTTCTTACCAACTTCTCCTTCAACAACCTTTTTGAATTCTTTGAATTTTTAAAATACCTCAGACTTCTCCTTTAAAAAATAAATCCACACATACCTGGAAAAATCATCAATGAATGTTAACATATATTTCATCCACCAATAGGGAGTTGCTTGACAGGGTCGAACACATCTGAGTGAATTAACTCTAATGGTTTCTTGGCTGTAAATTTGGAATGCTGATACAGTAATTGATGCACTTTAACATACTGACAACCTGCACATATTACATCCGTCCTTACTGGAAGTTTGGGAAAACCCTTCAACATTGACTTTTCCATCATGACTCTAAGTTTAGAGTAGCTAACGTGACTCAACCATAAGTGTCATAAGTCTGTCAGCTCATTCTTCATTATCTCGTCTATATATGTGGTTTCTACCGACATTACATAAATATAATTTAACATTTTCCCCTTCATCACTGGCTCTTCTTTAACCTCAAGATCACGATATATTCTTACATCTTGCGAACCAAATAGAACATGATGAACTGAAGACGTCAACTGAGCTTCTGAAAGAAGATTTTTCTTCATACCTGGGGCATGATAAACAATTTGAAGCAACATCATATCAACACAACTATTTGGAGACACAATAGTCTTACCAATGTGAGCTATTGATAATTTTGTGTCAGCTTCTTTTTGTCACCAGTCATATGGTTTGAGCATCCCGAGTTAACAATCCAGTCATTATCATAGTCAATTTGTTTAGAGGTTGTTACTGTAAGAGCTAACTCTTCTTGTTATATAGCAAAGAACGCTTCAGCATCCCAATCATCTTCACTATTTTCATTTGGACCAGAGGTAGCAACAACTTTGCTCTCAACAGTCCTCTTTTTGCACCAACAAATATTGGCTTTATGTCCCTTCTTCCCACGTTATGGCATATCCCTTCAAACCTCTTGTTGTTGCCCCAATTGTTCTTCGAACTCCCCCCTGGACGAGAGCTTCCTTCCCCTTGATGACTTTTTGATTTATCATCGGTTCTTTTTTATCCACCAGTGTTGTACTGCTTGGGGTTCCCTCTGCTTTTATTGACATGGAGTGCTTCCTCCTCACCAATAAGAGAGACTCAACTCAATTTCTTAGCCAAGGCTTCCTGACCTGTTATCAAATTTTCAAATTCTACAAGTGATGGTTAATTCTTCCAACCTTGTACAACAACAATGAAACTTTTATATTCAGGCTTCAGACCATGGATTAATATAAATTTCATCCTTGTCTCTCCAATTGGAGCTTGTGGATCTAACTCTGAAATCTCTCGACATAGCATCTTCACCTTTTAAAAGTATTATGCAATTGTCATGTTGCATTGTTCTATCGGGAGTAATTCACGCTCTAAGAGTTGGATCCTTATATCATTTTTCTTTGAAAATAGATTGGCGAATGTATCCCAAGCCTGCTTTGGCGTGGTGACATATCGTATGTGCTCTAGCACATCCTCTTCGGTCGTTGTTTGCAAAGCGAACATAGCCTTACCAGCTTTTATCTTCCACTTTTGCAAAGTATTGTTTGCATCTTCTGCTGTTGGTTGTGTCACTTCGTTACCTTTGACAACCTCTCACATATTTTGCCCTTGCATATAAGAAATTATGCAAGTTGACCAAGTACTGTAATTGTTGTTGTTGAGCTTTTTCATTACGCCGATAGCTTGTAGGTCTGTCATTGTGTCAGCAACAAAAGTCTCAAAAAAACTATAGTAAATGATCTCCCAAGGAACAACCTTTCTCTTGATACCAAATGAAGAACTTAAGATACAAAAAGCTCAAATAAAATATAAATGGAGGAGTCTAAGAAATTAGTTTCCAGAGAATAAGAACAATGAACTTATCTTGTATTCAATCAGTTAATGATCTTATATAGAATTACAACTTTAATAGAGTCACAATCCCACTAAACCACTAACTAAATCCACTAACCTCGCTCTCTTAAACTTTAGGAAAAGCTATCTACTACTCTAGAAAATAATAGAACACCACGTACTAATAAAATATCAAACTAACAACTAAGCTAAGAAATAGTTATACTACAGAATTGTAACACCCGGATTTTTTTTTAGCTAAGACTCGAACCATCCTTCGTGTGAGTAGGATTTTACCGAGGAATTTAAATTTTCTTAAGTGTTAAAGGTCATTAGATGTAGCACCTTGAGCTCCAGGAAGAACTAAAAGAGTTTATTCAAGTCATTCCTAGGTTCCTTTAAGTTTTGGGTCAACTTCAACCGACCATAGTCTTCAGTACGTGATGAGTTCGGTGTCCTATAAGATATCAAATGAAAGGTCTTCGAATTATCATTCCAACACCAACAAGTTTGATAAGTTTTGAGGTCGGATAAATGAGATATGTGCTTTTGAAGTCAAGTTGTCCAGTTAAGGAAAGTTACCCGAAAATAGTAAGGGGTATATTGTTTTTTTCCTTACCCAATCAAATTAAATTCGTTTTAGGAAGGTTTTAAGGGTCTAATCCGATTAGGTTCAGTTTTATAATCCTAATATACACCTAGTATTTTAGTTGAGAGTTCAAGAAGAAAAAAGAAGAGAAAAGAGGAGAAAAGAGGAAAAGATCAAGACGCTCATTGAGGTTCTTGAGTTTTGTCGCGGATTGTCGCCATGGGCTTGATCCCTAAGAGGTACGTAAGCTTCCATAGTGTTGGGTTTGTTCACCCACATGCCAATCATGTTAATTTCAGTGAAATTCGTTCTAGAAAGTTGAAAGTTTGGTGTTCTTGAATTGTGTTCTTGAAATATGCTTTCTTTCTTGAGTTTAGATGAGATTGATAAGTTGTTGTGGAATTTGATTATATTCTTGTGTACATGTAGTGGGTATCTGAATCTAAAGAAAAATTGAGAAAAATAATCGAATTTAGGAGAATTGGGGTTAGAAAATGAGGAAGAAAAAGTCGAATGCGGACCTGTTCCTCAGAAGTGAATTTTTTTGTCTCTGCTTCGCGGATAGAACGCGGACCCCACTATTTCAAAAATTATCTCAACCAAATATTATAATTCATCTCCGCATCGCGGACTTACTCTAGATAGTGTTTTGCAACACTTTCTCATGATTAACTATCTAAAACACTTTTAATCATCACGATATCTTTCCTAACACAAATCATAACCTTGAATTCATAATTCAAATTGAAGGTAGAGCTAAGAGTTGAGTCTTGAGAGTTCTTTCAACCATTTTGAGAAAATCTATTCGAGTCTTTTAAGAAGTCTTCTACAATTTCTAATAACTTGTCTCAAGATTCGAGCAAGTGAGTATGAGAATTAGGAGAATGTATTCATGAGTCTACTTTATCATCACAAGATCCTTCGTATCATGAACCATAACTCTTAAATTCATAATTCACGTTCAAGAGAGAGTTAAGAGTAGAGTTCAAGAAAGTCTTTTAGTTTAATTGTGAATCCTTTGAGATAAATTATCGATTTGAACTAAGTTTTGAGGAAGTAAGTATGAGAATGAGAAGATTCGCACGCATGAGTTCATAATGTTCTTTAGAACCTTGAGTCGAGTCGTTCATGCTCATAAATTCCGCATGAACTCCATACATTGAGTGTCTTCGAGAGGAGTAGCATCTTCTAGTTCTAAGTCTTTGAGCATTAAGTTCCTAATTCTTATGATATTTTATTTCTAATAATGGGACTATTACATATTACCCATGGATTCCTTGAGGTAAGTTGTTCATGCCCATAATTCCGCATGAACCCTATGAGTTAAACATTCTTGAGATGAGTAGTATCCAGAAGTCCATGAGTTGAGTTGTTCATGCCCATAAATCAAAATGAACCCTCTAAGTTGAGCATTCTTGAAATAATTAGTATCAGTGAAGTTCTTGAGTTCTGAGTTGTCGAGTTTCGAGTATTGAGTTCTATGTATGGTTATTGAAAATCTTGAATTGAGTCGTTCATGTCCATAATTCGGCATGAACCTTATTTTGAGAAGTCTTTTTATAATTTTTTCTAAACTTATTTTTAGACTTGAGAACTTGAGTTAAGAAAGAGTAGAGTTGAGTTCATATTCCGTAAAATGATATATAGGAACTACGTATTCCCAAGAGTAAATGTTTTCACATTTAAAAGAATGGGAAACTGAGATTTCCAAAAAGAGTTTTGAGGAGTTTGAGTAACATCTCTTTTAAGAGAATGATTTCTGAGTAATAATCTCAAAACACAGAAATAGTTATGCTTTTAAATATATGAGTTGAGTATATTTTGGAAGTAGTATTGAGCACCGATATGGGGACGAGTTCAGATAACTCAAGTATTCATAAACCATGTAGCCAACGTGGGTAAAACGGGTTATACTTTTTAGATGATTCCTTAGTGCTTTTTAGCATTGACTAGTGGATCCACTTAGTTGAGAGGTTCTATACCCCAGTATATGACAATTCTGGCAGCGTGGGCGAGACGGTATCATCACATAGCTCATAGTGATTGTTGTCGGTTAGAGAAACTCCCACAAATTTATATTATATTTTTATATATACAAACTGAGTTATTTTTGTATTCTTCAATACTTTGAGTTGCTATCTATTATTTTAAAAGCTTTCCATATATCACATCTTTTATTGTTGCTTTATCTTGAGTTGAGTACCTTTGAGTTGAGTATCATATCTTGAGTTGACCACCTTTGAGTTGAGTATCATATCATTAAGTTGAGTATCTAATCTTTTAGTTGAGTATCTTATTCTTGAGTTGAGTTTAGTTGAGTGAGTTGAGAAGAGGTAAGTATGTTTCCTTTTTATTAAGTTCAAGCTTATGTTTTATGCTTTAGAATTCCCCTTGCATACATTCCATGTACTGAGCCATTTGGCCTACATTGTTTTATGATATAGATATAGGTATTCAATATCATCAACAGGGATTCATTGATACCACTTGCAGTTCTAGTTAGCTATGGTGAGCCTTCTTGTTTCTGGAGGATTTCATTTACTTTTCAATGTTAGGATGTAGTGGGTCTTGCTCCGACATGCATCTTGTCAGTTAGTGGCTTCATAGATAGACAATAGATTTCAGAAGTCTGTTTATTTATTTTGTTAAATGTTTTAAAGACTTAAGTTGCCTATTTATGGCGAGTTGAATATATTATTTTATTCGGAGTTATCTATTCAGTATTGTTCAAATTAATTTAAAGTTGAGTATTGGAATTGAATTAAATTTTTTCAAGCTTTTGCATGCTTGAGTTAGTTTTCCACTTATAGTCAGCCAGGATAAGGGTTCGATTGGGGACCAACAATGGTTCTCAAATGCCGTCCACGTCCAGGGTGTAGACTCTAGTCGTGACAAACTTGGTATCAGAGCATATAGTTCAAGTGTCCTAGGGTGTCTATGAAGCCGTTAGTAAGGTCTTGTTTATGGTTGTGAGGGCCCCACTTTTATAAACGAGGGACTATGGGCATTTAAGAAAAGTTTCCCTTTTTTCATACTCTTAATTGTGCAATAGATCTATGTCATAGTGATTTATTCATACTCATTCCTTTTTTAGATTCATTCGACTACCCCTCATACTAGAGGTGGTTGAACAGAAAAGTCGATCCTTTGTTGATAAGTTGCTCTTAGCAACCGTCTTGAGGAAGTCATGAGACTCTAAAGAGGCTTGAGAGAATCCCATGAGTGAGTTAAGTGTTGAGTTTAAGATAAATACACTCATGTTCATATGAATCGTGCGTTTGAGCTAAAAGCGAGTTGTACACTCTTCTCTAAACCTTATTCAACTGAGACCTTTAATAGGATGGTATGTTTAGAGCTTGGATAATATTTTCACCCGAAAAGGTAGCATGAGTTACGAGATCATGAACAGTAGTAATGACAGTGCCCAGAGTTAGAGAAAAGTATTAAGAGGTTTAGTAATCTAAGTAAGGGAGATAATGTTTTGACAAGCTATGTTACTATAGTCATGCACCTAGTAAGTTAAGTAATTATGAGTTTTCCCTTATGGGTAGACTACGAAGTGATGAGTTGTGAAGATTCCATCATAAGAGGTAGAGTGTGTTGTAGCTAGAAAAGAGTTTGTGATGAAGTGTCATTGCATAGGTACTAACCAAGTGTAAGTGTTTTATAGAAGAGCAGGAGTATACATGAGGTGATAGATCTAAGTTAGGCTTATGATTTTGAGAAAGAGCCCATAATATTCAAAGCATTATAGAACTAACTAGGCGTTGATGTACAGTGAATGAGTGAATAGTACTCAAGTTCTGAAGGGAAATGTGATAGTAAATTGTGAGTATGAATACTAAGAGGTGAGGATTGACTAATTGTCATAAGGTCCTAATGGACGAATTCAGTAGTTGTAAGTTAGTATAGTAAACGAGCAATCATATTGATATTCGGGTTTACTCATAAATATTAAGCTTGAATTTGAGATGAGTGTCAAAATCAAAAGAATGGCAACATGAGGGTGATGATGTTAGTCTTGAGATTTGATCTAGAAGACTTGACATAGAGTAGATGAGAAATTGAGGTGATAAGCTGCAATAAATATGAGTGGTACAAGTGAGAGACCCTAACGTTTATATAAGGGCTGTGAAGTGTGGCTAAGTTACAAGAGTAATGAGAACATTAAGAGGTGTGCCGATATGGTAAGTTACCGAATGAGGTTCCAATTAAGTTATAATTTTCCATGTGTGCCTAGATAGCATAATTGAGTTGTCAATGTGGAATAGGTCCATTGCTTTCAAGTGTTAGCTTTAGACCTAAGGGGGAGATGATAAGATGAGAAATCAACTCAAGTGTTGAGAATTTCTTAAGGAGCTGGTTAGTAGGAGTCCATGGACTTGTTAGAGTACTAAGCTTGAATGTGGTGTTGTTAAACATTAGGCGGTTCTTTATATGAGCCCAATGTGGTGGTAAAGAGTAATAGTCTTGGGATGAGACTTCCTTATATAGAGGTATAGAACCTGAACCTAAGGATTTGGGTTAAGCGTGAATATAGTAAGAGCATACCTTTAGACTCAGACCTTAGTAAGAGTAATCTATTCCATACCAGTACAGCCGTTATTCGAGAACGAATGATCCCAAGGGGGGCTATTGTAACACCCCAAAAAAATTTTGAGCTAAGATTCGAACCATCCTTCATGTGAGTAGGATTTTACAGAGAAATTTAAAATTTCTTAAGTGTTAAGGTCACTAGATATAGCACCTTCAGTTCCAAGAAGAACTGAAGAAAGTTCATTCAAGTCATTCCTAGGTTCCTTTAAGTTTTGGGTCAACTTCAAATGACCATAGCCTTCCGTACATGATGAGTTAGGTGGCCCATAAGATATCAAATGAAAGGTCTTTAAATTATATTTCCAACACCACCGAGTTTGATAAGTTTCGAGGTCGGATGAGTGAGATTTGCCCTTTTGAAGTCAAGTTGTCCAGTTAAGTAAAGTTACCGAAAATAGTAAGGGGTATTTTGGTCTTTTCCTTACGCAATTAGATTTAATTCATTTTTGGTAAGGTTGTATGGGTCTAATCCAATTAGGTTAAGTTTTGTAATCCTAATATACGCCTAGGGTTTTAGTTGAGAGTTCAAGAAGAGAAAAAAGGAGAAAAAAGGAAAGGATCAAGGCGTTCATCGAGGTTCTTGAGTCTTGTTGTGGATTGTCGCCATGGGTTTGATCCTTAAGAGGTATGTAAGCTTCCATAGTGTTGGGTTTGTTCACCCACATGCCAATCATGTTAATTTCAACGAAATTTGTTCTAGAAAGTTGAAAGTATGGTGTTCTTGAAATTTGCTTTCGTTATTGAGTTTAGATGAGATTGATTAGTTCTTGAGGAAATCATGCCAATTTTAGAATTGTGTTTGATTAGATTCTTGTGTACATGTAGTGGGTATCTGAATCTAAAGAGAGATTTAAAAAGAAATCAAATTTAGGCGAATTGGGGCTAGAAAATGAGGAAGAAAAAGTCGGACAGGAAATAGGTACAATGTCCGCATCGCGGATACGCAGACCTGTTCCTCAAAAGTGAATTTTTCCGCGTTCCCCACTATTTCAATAAATATTTTGACCAAACATAATAATTCATCTATGTGTGGCGGACTTGCTCCTGGATAGTGTTTTTCAATTGTTTCTCATGATTAACTATCTAAAACACTTTTAATCATCACAATATCTTTCTTATCACAAATCATAAACTTGAATTCATAATTCAAATTCAAGGTAGAGCTAAGAGTAGAGTTGAGTTCATTTTCTTTAAAATGATATATGGGAACTAAGTATTCCCAAGAGTAAATGTTTTCACATTTAAAAGAGGGGGAAACTGAGATTTCCAAAAAGAGTTTTGAGCAGTTTGAGTAACATCTCTTTTAAGAGAAAGATTTTTGAGTAATAATTTCAAAACACAGAATGAATTATGTTTTTAAATATATGAGCTGAGTATATTTTGGGAGTAGTATTGAACACCGATATGGGGACGAGTTCATATAACTCAAGTCTCCATAAACCATGTAGCCAACGTGGGTAGAAAAGTCATACTTTTTAGATGATTTCTTAGTGCTTCTTAGCATAGACTAGTGGACCCACTTAGTTGAGAGGTTCTATACCCCGACAAGGTATATGACAGTTCTGGCAGCGTGGACTAGATGTTGTATCATCACATAGCTCATAGTGATGGTTGTCGGTTAGAGAAACTCCCATAGAGTTATATTATATTTTTATTTATACAAACTGAGTTATTATTGTATTCTTCAATACTTTGAGTTATTATTTATTAATTAAAAGCTTTCCATATATCGCATCTTTGATTGTTGCTTTATCTTTAGCTAAGTATCTTGAGTTGAGTACCTTCGAGTATCATATCATATCATTGAGTTGAGTATCTAATCTTGAGTTGAGTATCATATCATTGAGTTGAGTATCTTATTCTTGAGTTGAGTATTGTTGAGTGAGTTGAGAAGAGGTAATTATGTTTCCTTTTTATTAAATTCAAGCTTATGTTTTATGCTTTAGAATTCCCCTTGCATGCTCGTACATTCCATGTACTGAACCATTTGACCTGCATCGTTTCATGATGCATATACAGGTATTTAGGAAGCGCCTGATACCACTTGCAGTTCCAGTTAGCTATGGTGAGCCTCCTTTCTTTTGGATGATTTCATTTACTTTTCAGTGTGAGCCTATCGTGGGTCTTGTTCCGACTTCCATCTTTGTCAGTTAGAGGCTTCATAGATATATAATAGAGTTTCAGAAGTCTGTTAATTTATTTTGTTAAAAGTTTTAAAGACTTAAGTTGCCTATTTATGGTGAGTTGAATATATTATTTTATTCAAAGTTATATATTCAGTATTTTTCATATTAATGTAAAGTTGAGTATTATTGGAATTGAATTCAGTTTTTTTAAGCTTTTGCATGCTTGAGTTAGTCTTCCGCTTGTAGTCAACCAGGATGAGGGTTCGCTTGGGGACCAACAATGGTTCTCGAGTGCCGGACACGTCCAGAGTGTAAATTCGGATCGTGACAAGAATAGGTCAAATTAAACTATGAATGGTGTTGTCAACTTTAACATATATGGGAAAATACAAAAAAAAAGGCGGTGAGAGAAGGAGAAAGAGAGAATGAAAAAAAAAATTAATGTATACAAACACACGAAACAAAACAAAATACATGATAAAAGACATAGAGAAAGAGAGGGGGGAGAAAATTCAATTGATACAAGCACACACCAAACAAAATACAAAATAAAAGTTTAGAAAGAGAATATGCAATTGATTCAAACACACAAAATAAAATACAATAAAGAGGGATATATATAGCAATTGATACAAAATAAATATAGAATATAATGCAAAATAAATACAAAATATAATTTGTTGTATTTTGAATACAATAGGTACAAAATAAATAGAAAATACAATACAAAATAAATACAAAATATAATCCTCTCTCCTCCCTCTCTTGATCTCGCTCCCCTCTCTCTTCTTAATATGTATTCATTTTGATACAAATTCGTTTGTGTTTGTTTCATTTTCCCTTAATACAAATACACAAAGCAAAATAGCTATAAAAGGTGAGGAAGATCGAGAGCAAAATGGTTGTCATCTGTCTCTTTACTTCAACGCTAAGAAACTCTATTTCACCCATAATACTTTGGTTCTGCCATTCCATGGCTATTGCCTAACCTGTCATTATATAAATCAGCCTCCAAGTCATTAAAATTGTCATCAAAGGAATTTTCAAGTGTAAGTTGTTCTTTGTCATTATCTTCGTGGTTGCTTGACTTGGTGTATCACTATTGTCAATTTTAAAAAAATAATAGTCCAAGTGCTCAAAGTAAATCTAATCCACACTTATTTTCCGGATAATTTTGCTAATTCCATAGACTTCAAAATCTGTAGAAATCAATCTCCACCTTTTATTAGATTTTCCACACTTATGCCAAACGATTATTTCATCAAATGCATATCCAAATATCTCTGTCATTTTTCTAAACTCATGAAGATTCAACGTGCCCATACTAAGGGGCGGCTCTATGTGTTACAAAATAAGGCACTTACCTTATGCCTCTGAATTTGAGGGGCTTCATTATTTAGCAATAAAAAAATATTACAGGTATTTTGAAAATATATATAAAAATTAGTGTCCATTTAAACCTATAATTTAATAAAGATTCATTTTTTTACTTTCTTATTAAACTTGAAATTTTGTGTCAAGTCAAAATCAGACAAACAAATTGAAATTAAGAAGTACTCCCTCAATTTCAAATTAATTGAATTGTTGAGGTGTTTCACACCCTTTAAGAAAAGAAGATTAAGTCATAAATTAGGCATAATTTTTCATTTTTACCCTTATTAAGTATTATCAAATTTATGATTAAAACAACTAAACTGTTATAAATTCATTGAACTAAGTGGATTGTCCATTGAGTTTATCCATAAACTTATACTTATCATCTATGTGTATTCCCTACGTTCTATGAACCTTTTTGGATAAAAATATATCTATTTATTAGGACACTTAATATGGTGACTTTTGAAGTGATTTCTCAACCTATAAATAGGGTTGTTCATTCACCATTGTAAGATACACGAGATATGAGAGAAGAAGACATTTGAATAAGATGATCTCTACATTCTACTCCCCATATTTTGTCTATATTGTTTCTTGTAGTATATTGCTTATATTTTATGACACGTTATCAGCACGAGACTCTAGCCAATTGAGATTGAGTTTTAATTTTTTTTTAGCTCATATTTTGGTTGATCTCGTTATGAGAATCAATAAGGAAGATTGATAACTACTGCAATCAAGGTATTATATGCATAAAATTAGGTATGTATTTTCTAGAATCTTTTTATGATTTAAAATACATTATTGTTTGGTCACTAACAATGACCAGGAACAAAAGACATTTACTATTACTGGTTGAATATGACATGCTCTACAAAATTTTCTTAAATGGAAGAAGTCTATTATACCATTCGTTGAGGGTAAGACGGTGGATTCAAGTCCCATCGCACCAAAAAGGTAAGACATCAATTTGAGTTTTGATATACCATGATGATAATGATTGGGTTCGAGTCACATAGAATAATGGCCTAACACACCTTATATGTGTAAAACCCCAGAGAATTTTTCGAACTAAGACTCGAGCCGTCCTTCATGTGGAGTGAGATTTTACCGAGGAATAAAATTTCTTGAGTGTTAAGTTAAGGTCCCTAGATGTAGAACATTGAGTTCCAAGAAGAGTTGAATTGGAAATAGTCATTTTGGAAAGAATCTGGAAAATTTGGCTAAGTATGGAAAAAAGGTGAGTTTTTGGTCAACTTTGAGCAGTCGTAACTCCTAGCTCAGAATAATTTAGGTGAATTTCCAGTTATGTCTGGAAATCCCTTGGAATGATCTTTCCAACGCCGCCAAGTTTGCTTGATTCCGAGTTCGTATGAGTGAGTTATGCCCTTTGGAAGTTGGGCTGTTGGCACAGTCGCACAGGGCAGTTTGTTTAGTCCGAAAATTTTATGGGTAATTTGGTCTTTTCCCTAATCATTTCTTTGGGTTATATTGAGGTGTTAGACTGATGTTTGGATCATTTTTGTCCCATTTTAAAGAGTGAGAGTAAGAGTGCGAGTTAGGGCTTGGAAGATAAGAGAGAAAGAAGAGGAGAAGAAGAGGAGAAAGGGAAGATCAAGCAAGGAGATCATCGTGGATTTCGTCGGGGGTGATCCCTATCAAGGTATGTGAGTTCTTAGTGATGGGTTGATCCTTTCCCCCACACACCAAACTCGTTTTATTTTTGAGAAAAGATTGGTCATGTTGTTGAAGTTGTTGGGTTGTGTTGTTGGTGTTGTTGGTGTTGTTGGTTTGTGTTGTTGAGGTTGTTGGTTGTGTTGTTGGAAGTTCTTGTTAGTTTAGTACATGATTTGATTGTGTTTTTGAGTTGAATATCTTGTTTGTTGAGGGATTTTATGATCCTCAGTGTTGGAGTTGAAACCCTTGAAGTTAGGGTGGTTTAGAGATGGAGAAACAAGAGAGGAAAGTTGAATTTCGGGGAAAAAGGGGCTGGGGCGTCGCGCCAGCCAGCGCGCCCTAGCAGGGGCTCTGAAGTTTCCCCTATGGGCGCCGCACCTAGCAGTGCGCCCCAGCAGATCCTCTGAGCTCCAAGGTCTGGCGCCCTGCGCCTTGCAGAGCGCCAAGGACGCCAAGTTTTTCCCATTCCTTCCCCACTTTCTCATGCATGTTCCTAGGTATTATACTTATGTTTCCTAGTTGTTTCCGACACTCCAAAGTACGTCTAAACATCAAGAATTCCTCCATAACATGTGATCAAACACCTTGAATTCATAATTCCAATTCAAGGAAAGTTAAATTCCAATTCAAGGAAAGTTAGATTCCAAGTAAAGTAAGTTAGTTTCCAAGTCAAGTGAAGTTAGTTTCAAAGTCAAGTGAAGTTAGTTTCCAAGTCAAGTGAAGTTAGTTTCCAAGTCAAGTGAAGTCAAGCTTAGAAGTAAGTAAGTCAAAACAAGTCTTTAAGGTTTTCCTAGAGTCTTCATTAAACGTTTTAACTTCTTTTTAAGGCTCGAGTTCCAAGTTAAGTATAGAGTTTCAAGTCAAGCAAAGAGTCTCAAGTTTCAAGTCAAGTAAAGAGTATCGAGTTTCAAGTTAAGTTAAGAGTTTCGAGATAAGTCAAGAGTCAAGAGTTGAGTTCATTTCTCAAAAGTTATTAGGGAACTAAGTATTTCCCAAAGAAGTTTATAAATGTTTTCACATTTAAGATGAGAGGAAACTGAGATTTCCAAAAGAGTTTTGAGCAGTTGAGTGCTATCTCTTTTTGATAAAAGATGAGTTTTGTGAAAGAGTTTCTAAAACATGATTAGTATGACAAATCGAGTATGTCATCAATGTTTAAACAGTATGGTCTCTAGATATACCATCAATGTTTAAGCAGTATGAATATCCCGAGTCATCAATGATCATATTAAAATATGGTTTTGAGATGTTCCTTTTAGAAAGAGTTTTCAGGAGCCTTTGGGCTAAGTTTTGAGTAATTATCTCAACTAAAGAAAGATGTGTTTAAAACACTAATGAGCTAAAGTATTTTGGGAGTAGTCTTGAGCACCGAATTGGGGACACGAGTTCATATTAACTCAACTCTCCATAAGAGCCATGTAGCCAAACATGGGATTTCTCGGATCATACTTTTTAGATGATCACGAAAGTTAAGCTAGTGGATCCATTAAGCAAAATTTAATGTTAGCTTCCTATATCACGGCAAGGTATATGATGGTCCTTGGGCAACGTGAGGTAAAACATTGTATCACTACTTAAGCATGTAGTGGTGGTTATCGGTTAGAGAACTCCCACAGTAGAAAGAGCTTGGTTCCTCGAGAAGTTCTGCTTAGTGTGAATGGGGGTATGGGACTTCATTCATGCATTGCACAAGTAGACTTCGAAAGGAAGCATGGTATTTTCATGATATTATAAACATGATTTTTTTACGTCATGTTTTAAATAGTTTTGCAAGCTTTATATATATTGCATGTGTCTCATTGCTTTATATTGAGTTCAGTTATTCGTGAGTTGTACAGAGCCAAGGTAAGTTCTCTTTTGTATTCTTTTCAAGCTTAAGTTGTTGTTTAGCGGTCCAGCTCGCATACTCGTACATTCCATGTACTGATGCCAGTTGGCCTGCATCTTATTATGATGCAGACGCAGGTACCCAGGATCAGCATCCAGTACGCCGTTGATCCAACTGAGCACTTCAGAGTCAGTGGTGAGCCTCCTTGCATTTCGGATGACTCAATTATTTATGTTCTTAAGTTTTGTTTTATTAGGATGTTGCGTGGTCTGTCCCAACATCCATCTCAGTATTTTAGAGGCTTCATAGACAGACAGTCAGTCAGTCAGTTAGTTTGAGTCTCTCTTTTGTGTATATATATGTAAATATTCTATTTTGAGACTCGAGCTGCCGTTTTGGCCAGATTTTATTCATTGGTTGTTTTATAACCTTTCATTACATTGAGTTATGCTTTTGAGATAAGTTTCTGCTGAGTTAAGAAAGCCAGGGCAAGGGTTCGCTTGGGGCCAGCAATGGTCTCCGAGTGCCAGTCCCGCCCAGGGTGTAGGCTCGGGGCGTGACAATATGGGTAAGACATTGAGTTTGAGTATCAATGTACCATAGTGATGATATAATTATGACTAAGGCTTTGATGAAAAATCATGAAATTTGTCACATTGAATTTGATCCATTCCCTAAAGTGAATGTGGTAGCAGTAAATAATACGTTTGAAATTCACCCAATTGCTCCATTCTATCATATGAATGCGGTAGCAGTGAATAATAAGTCTGAAAGATGGCAAGTGATTGAATGTATGAATAAAGGTGTGGATGGACAAAATTATAATAGTCATCATTGTGGTAATTATGAAAGAAAGAACATTGTGGGTTCTCCAAATAGGCCTTCAAAATGTGAAGGTAATTCTTATCATCATAATGGTATGAAAGGTCATTGGACCTATGGTCGTTGTTCGACCTAATAATATAAAAATCCTCCATCAAAAGAAAGGAAGATAAAGTGGTGGTACACTTCACCTTTCAAAGTGATGTTGAGGTAGGTCATGCAAAAATGATGAATTTCAAAGGCATGACAATGTGCTTATAATGCAAATTTATGAAGCACATATAAATGATTAGTCCATTTCTTGAAGAGAATGTGACTGTGATAAGCATCGTGAATGCTCGATCATTCTAAAAGAGAATGGGTCAAGATGTGATAAATAATTATGGGTTGGATATATGCCACCACTCACCTCTATGGGAGGTTTGACAAAAATTCTGTATGTCACAACTCACCTTTATAGGAGGTTTGAGAAAAATAAAGATCAGTTTGCATGATCGGTTGGCCATTCCGATTTAAATGTGATGCAAATGTAATTGAGAATTCATATGGCTTATATGATAAAGAAATAAAAGATTCTTCAAGAATGATCTTGTGTTGCTTGTTCTCATGATAAAATGATAATTGTATCATTGTACCAGCTAAGGTTGAGATTGTACTTCCTGAGATTTTTGGAACATATAAAAAGGTAAATATGGGCCCGTTCACGTGCCATGTGAACCGTTTGCAACTATATGATAGATGCATCTATGAGATGGTCACATGTGCTTTGTTATCAACTTACAAATTGGTTTTTGTAAGGTTGGTTGCTCGAATTGTTAAATTAAGAGCACAGTTCAAACTATAAAATTATATTGATAATGCTGGTTGGTTTAGCACAAATTGTATGCCTCCAATTATAGCTAAACCATGGATATGAGAACAAAATTCCCAAATAAAATTTGGTACAAGATGAGTTTATTTAACATGTAGCAATACATGTATGCATCAAGCTAACAAGGTTTCCCCGTCATAATTGGTTCAAGGTCAAAAACTAAATAATTTCCATCTAAAGTTTGAATGCACGGTATTTGATTTGATTGCTCCACCACGCACAAGATGGATCCCCAAATGAGGTTGGGGTGAATGTTAGATTTTCTAACATTAGGGGGAGAGATAATTGACAGCTGAAAATTATGAGATGAATTATGAATTATGCAGATCCTCGTTAAAAATATGAACTTGAAGTTCAAGAGATAATTCATTTGCATTATGTTACAAATCAATTGCCAGATAAATTTGTTGACCCTTGGTTATAATGCAGCTACAAATGCTCCAATGAGAAGTCCTTAAAGGACAGAGTCTATGTTATGCCTGAAGCGTGATAGGCCAATCGATTCCAAATGAAAAACTTCTTAAGGAAGGAGAGTAGAAAATGATCAAGATGGTCATGATAATGAGACAAATGCTTTAAAAGAAGCACGTTGACATAACACTTCATAAAAACTTTGGCAAAGGTTCATGTACTTGAAATAATGAAATATGAAGAGATCTCGATAAGTTATGTCGTATTGGAATCGAGTCAAAAGATCGTCGACGGTATCTTTGATATGACGTATCTCTCAATGCTACAGATGATGACGAGGATCTTGAATTCAAATATGTCATATAATGTCGACAGATAAATGATTGGCCAAATTAAATGCACAATTCAAGTATATTATGTTTCACTTTCAATAGTGATGTTTTGAACTTATAGTCCATGGATTAAGATATAATGTCAGTGGGGGTACAAATGAATCATTATGCGAAAGTATAACTGTAAAATATAAAGTACGGTTTGTGCCTTGGGGCATAAAGGATTTTCGCAAAAGTCCTGACATTATTAAATGGAGTTATATTCTCATGTGGTGGATGCAATGAGGCTTGTTTTGGTCTGGCAATAGATGAAATGCTTGAATATGTGTAATGAATGATTGTCATGTCCTAGCTAGACGATGAAGGTTATATGAAAAACCTTGAAGGATTCAAAAGATGTTAAAGCGATAACATTGAGTACCCCAATGATTGTGAAATTTCCTAACATAACGGAAGACCGATCTTATGAAAATGATTGAAAAATATCATGTATTAGTGCAATTGGTGCACATACAGATTATTGATTATGAAGATGCCGAGAAATGTATGATTCTTCTTTGAAATGGGGTATTTCAGCCACCATGTATGAAGATAATGCTGCATGTATAGCTCGATTGAAGGGAAGATACATCAAAGGAGATTGGGCAAAGTACGTTTCACCAAAGTTCTTCTTCACACATGATCTTCAATAAAATGGTGAGATAAAATTTCAACAGATATGTTCAAGTGATAATCTTACAAGATATTAAGTAAAGCTTTCATCGGGTGNNGTGAAATACGCGTTGTACTCTTTTTCTTAACCATGGTTTTGTCCCAATTGGGTTTTCCTGGTAAGGTTTTTAATGAGGCAGCACTCAAGGCGTATTATGAGATGTATGTACTCTTTTTCCTTCACTAGGCTTTTTCCCAGTAGTTTGTCCTAGTAAGGTTTTAACGAAGCACATTATCTATGGACATCCAAGAGGGAGTGTTATAAATTCATTGAACTAAATGGATTGTCCATTGAATTTATCTATAAACTTATACTTATCATCTATGTGTATTCCCTAGGTTCTGTGAACCTTTTTTTTTATATAAGAATGTATCTATTTATTATGACACTTAATATGGTGACTCTTGGAGTGATTTCTCAACCTATAAATAGGGTTGTTCATTCACCATTGTAAGATACAAGAGATGAGAGAATAAGAAATTTGAATAAGATGATCTCTACATTCTACTCTCCATATTTTGTCTATATTGTTTCTTGTAGTATATTGCTTATATTTTACAACATAAACATTAATTAATAATTAATTCCAATACTAACTAATAAAGGGTAAAATAGGAAGAACAATCTAAAAGTAGTCTTGAAAATTGAACAATTAAGTTAATTTAAAAAATGAAAAATGTCTCAATAATTCAATTAATTTGAAATAGAGGGAGTACTATTTATAGAAAAAGTAAAATTTCCATATAAAAACTAATAATTTTGCATCTCAAAATAATGTTTTTATTAAATATATTAATAACTTTGCATATTAAGAAAACTAGAAAAAGATTATTTTTTAAAAAAAAGTGTTATTAATTAAAAAAAAACGGCAGAGTTAGTATTCATTCCTATAGTAGACAGAGAAAATCAACTGTCCATCACAATTCACAGTTCTTATCATGGAGACAGATTCCATCTTATTATTTTTTGAAACATAACTCACTCTTTTGAAAATAAAAACATAAATATGAGTAAGTACTACTTATAAAAAAAGGTTTTTTTTTTTTCTCATATAAAGAAAGATAATTATTAGAAAAGTTTGGCACATCAAGAGTAAAGATCAAATTGATTGATTATATTATCAATCCAATTTTTTTAAAAAAGAAATAAATTATAAATTTTTTTTAACAATTCTGCATTTCAAAGAGCTAGAAGAGTAAACTTCATAAAAAAATATATTAATTTATTTTTTAAAGTAAACCTCCGTTCGATTTTCGCTTCTGGCCATTAATGTTCTTGAACCGTCCTTATACTGGGGCACCAATCAATTATACTTCTTTTCTATCCGAATCAATTCCCATTATTTCACCTTTTTTCATTTCCTTTACTCCTAAGTTTTTTAAACTTTAAAGGGAAATTGCATAAGTACCCCACAACCTATACCCGAAATTTCAGAGACACACTTATACTATACTAAGGTCCTATTACTCTACAAAACTTATTTTATAAATAATTTTCTACCCCTTTTCGGCCTACGTGGCACTATCAACCAGATAGCTTGAAAAAATGATCAACACGCACTGGCTCCAGAAGATAGTGTCACGTAGGCCGAAAAGGGGTAAAAAATTATTTATAAAATAAGTTCAGGGGGGAGGGGGTAATAAGACCTTAATATAGTATAAGTGTGTCTTTCGGGGGGAGGGTAATAGGACCTTAGTATAGTATAAGTGCGTCTGTGGGATTTCGGGCATAGGTTGGGGGAGTATTTATGCATTTTCCCAACTTTAAATTACTCTAGGTATGTAGCATCCATCTTGATTGTTATGGGTAGTTGTTATGGGTAGGTCAATAGTGAAAGAAATCAGGCCAGAAAACTTTTTGGATTGAGACTTAAAATTCTAGGTTAGGTCAGTCTCAAACAGAATCCGAGCAATGGTGTCACGATCCAAAATCACAAGTCGTGATGACACTTAAGTTCCCAACCTATAGGTAGGCCAACCCAATAAGTTAACTAATTCAACTTAAAATATGGTAAAGTAAGTAGAAAGAAAATATCTTAAATACTAAGCCTTTTAAATAAAATGCGGAAAACTAAATTACAATCCCAAGATTTAGTGTCATAAGTACACGAGCTTCTAAACTACGAACCAAGTCTGGAACTAAATGACAAACTTAGACGTAAGGAATATCTTGTCTAAATACTAAAACAAAATGATAACTAAAGACACAGAGGGAAGTGTGGACCACGGAACAGCCAAGTAGCTCACCACAACTCCAAGATAATTCAAAACTCAACTCTGAAAGCTTCACGAAATGCGCTCGAATTTGAAATCCAATATGCACCACAAAAAAGTGCAGCAAGTGTAGTATGAGTACGAAACCACATGTACCCAGTATATTTCATAGACCGACAACGAAGAAATAGTGACATGAGTATATAAGAAAATAACCCTTTAATTTTACAAGTCCACATTATACTTATCAACCAAGTTTTCATCAATAGGGATAATCAAATGTCACGTAATGTTCAACCACCAATAAATCACATAATCAACAAGAATGAGGGATGTAATGAGATGCAATGAAATGTGACACCATGAAATGATATGCCTCAGATTCCAAGTACTCTCTCAACCGTATATACATGATAGTCCTCGAAAATACATCACAAGTTCATGACCCATGGGGGACTCGCGAGGTCCATATACCGACACAGATGATCTCCACTTATCTGTGCGGACGATCTCAATGCACTATCATAAAATCAAACAATTTCCGCACGGACGATCTCCACGTGCACAAATTATAATCTTAACATCTCATAATCCCCAGCATGAACGATCTCCACATGCCCAACTTATACTCAATCTCATGTCAATGCATGTGCACAATATGATTTTAATAAAAGGGGATGATGATGCATGTGAATCAATCAAATATCGGTATGATATATAATCACCTCAACTATCACAATTATACGGGTTCAATAAAGAAACACAATCACACAAGAGAATTTAAATCAATAATACATCAGCTAATGCCCATATGCTTTGGCATTCTCAGATTACAATCCGCATACTATAGTAATAAAGTTTCCCTTTATAACATCGGTACTCGTACCAATGTCCGTCACACCATTAGCATGAGACCCCATCTTTCGCCCTTACCTATTGTCTATTTCTTTTCTTTTTTAATCTTTAATTAGGAAAATGTCATCCAACGAAGTTTGAAAGTCTTAACATACCTTGAAAGTCGAACACGTGCCACAAATTCCTCAAGATTTGCCTTTCCCTTTTGTAAAACTTCTGAATGTTCTCAATCTATCATATATGCATTATTCGTAAGGTAAAAAATCAGTAGATACTCATATTACTATATCTCTAGCCTAGACTCACCACTCATCTCAATCTATAATTAAATTCATAATTATTGGTGCCGGCTAATATGTCAAGTCTCATATTCCTAAATTTTTAAGTCTAGGGGTTAAGTCTCAATTTCTTAAAGAATCATAATTTTAATGGTATTCATATAATACAATACACCTAATATTCAATTAGACATCTCAATATCAAAAAACTAAATTTATGATGAAACAAATAATAATGTTTGAAACTAGAGCCACTGATTTTGAAACCAAAGGAGACAACCATTGAACCAAAATTGTTGACCACCGAATTTAAAACAATTGTGCATCAACATAACAGTTACACCAAATTTTCTTCTCAAGGGGTTACCCTAAAATTTTCATATCCTTCCAAATTATTAAGAAATCATTAATTTCCTATCATGTTGCCATCATTGAGCATCAACTCGATTTTTGCAGAAAAAGACACAATTCCAATTGTTTCTACTCCACTAAAATAATACTAATATTACTTGATAACCTACCTCCTAATATTTAATGAGTAAACAAAAATGTAATCCTTCAAAATCTTCCCACCCATAAAGTAGTGACGCCACATTGACACAGTGGCAGATTATGAATGGACAAGGGTAATGGTGTTAATTAATTTTCTTCACCAACAAATATAAAAAAAAAAAAAAAACATTGACAAAGATTCATATGGGTATGGGTGGGATGAAATGTATAGGCCTAGTTTATGATACCTAGTAGCCAAGACATTAAGGAACCCATAGGGTTTTACAGAATCAAATTCGAGTGAGTAAAACTCTCAGAATCGAATTTGACGTGAAGGGGATATATAGTTTGGGACATCAAGGGGCAAAGGTATGTTGCGAAAATGAGTTTTTTCAGGAGTTTCTGAGTCTTTGAAAATTGTGCAATCCGTTATAACGGGCATGTGCATGCACTATTACAGGAATGACAACATATAAAGTGGGTTGGGTCGTCATAGAGGAGTAAGTTGGGATTTTATGCAGAAAAAATTTCAAAACCTCTTATTTTCTGCAACACAATTCTTGAATTTGAGAGGGGTGAATTAGGGTAGTTTCTACTCAATTGATCCACTAAATTTGTCGGTAAAGGTAAGTTCATTACTCCACTATCTAGTAAGTTGATTCTTAAGCCTTAGAATCTAGGATATTATTCTTGCGGAGAGGGTTTTGACTTGATTTCATGATGGAGAAAGCCCTAGGTTGGATAGAATGATCATGAATTGGCTTGTGGTAAGGATTCAATTCAGGAATATTTAAGTCATTTTTTATTAGTTGTTGTATTTTATTATTGTTTTAGATCAAGAACAAGTCAAGGTATTGAACAAGGGGAAAGCTTGGGTTCTTTAGAATTTTCAAGAGGCTTGATTCGAGGTAGATGATGGTAGTATCTTTTACAAGTTATGTATGTTAGTGTAAAGTTTTAATGATAATCAACTTAACACTTTCAGGACAAACTATTCATCAAAAAGGAAAGAATTCAATACGAAAATAGTAGATGAAGAATCTCAGAGCAAGATTGAAGATCATTAATCAAGGAGGCTGAAGTTCAAATAGCATAAATCAAGGAAGATCATAAATCAAGGAAGATTACAAAACAGTTGCCCTTCAATTAGGGAAGCTGTAAGATCACAAAAAGATCTCCAATGGCTACATTCAATCAAGGAAGCTGCAAGACTGGATCAAACAAGAAAGGAAAGGATCTCTAACATATATATTCAACTAAGGAAGCTGCAGAATTAGAGACACAAGGAAAAGATCTCAACGACTACTGAATCAAACAAGAAATGAAGGGATCTCCAACAACTATATTCAACCAAGGAAGCTACAGAATTAGAGACACAAGGAAAAGATCTCAATGGCTATATACAATCAAATTAAGGCTGAATAAAAGGAAATTGAAGTCTAGCCTTAATCTTTATTCTTGGAAAATAAGGATATCTTGCCTTCTTTTCCAAGGATCAAATCTCCTGCGTTGCCATCTCTTCACATGAAAGATTCAAGTCTTGACTCTATAAAAAGGCTTCATACTGTAAGTGAAGAAATTGTAAAACGAGTCTGAATCATCTCACTACTCCCTACTCTACTTTTGATCAGCATTGTAATTCTACTGTGTGAACAAAAAAGAGAAAAGAGAGAAATATTATTGGTAAGGCTTTGTACCAAAACAGAAGAGCGAAAAGAAATTGAGTGTCAATAGTGAAACCACACTCAAACCTTGTAATCACATCAAAAGTTACAAAAGCTAGAAGAGAACACCCTTGCAACCCAATGGGACTGGACGTAAAATCCAACTTAGATCTCAACCAGTATAAAATATTTGTGTCAAGTTTACTTTCCTCATTTACTTTTTATTCATATTGATCTGTTAATAGTAGTCGACTGAGATATCTCTCAAGTCAACTACTTACAAAAGAAAAACGAAGAAGAAACAACAATTCACTCCCCTCTTGCCCTTTCAATTGGTATCAGAGTCTCGTCTCACGAAAATCTGTCTAACAATAGATGAGAAAAAGATCATGGCACAACAAATTATGGGAGCACTATTTCAAGAAGGGACTTCTCAAACAAGACCTTCATACTTCAATGGAAAACACTTCTCTCATTGAAAAATAAGAATGAAAACCTTCATAAAATCCTACGATGTGAAGGTTTGGAGAGTCATCAAGCTTGGTGATATTCCGATTCCAATTTCAAAAAGTTCTGATGAAAGTCAGTCCTCTGCCACACCAAGTTTGGAGAATTACACAAATGAACAGATGGAAGTTATTCAAACAAATTCCAAAGCATAAAATGTTATGTACAATGCCATCAGTGGAGAAGAATGTGAGAAGATCTCATGTTGTGATACTGCCAAAGAGATGCGGGATAAATAGGAGGCTACGTATGAAGGAACTGATAAAGTTAAAGAAACTATCATCAGCCTGCTAGTATATGAATATGAACTCTTTCAAATAAAAGAAGGAGAAACCATTGAAGGCATGTTTGCTTGACTAAGTAAGATCATTGGAGAACTAAAGGCCTCAGGAAAAATATATCCTCCCATAGAGCACATAAGATCATTGGAGAACTAAAGGCCTTAGGAAAAATACATACTCCCATAGAGCACATAAGATCATTGGAGAACTAAAGACCTCAGGAAAAATATATCCTCCAATAGAGCACATACGAAGAGTTCTTTGAAGCTTGCCACCACAATGGCACGCCAAGGTAGTTGCTCTCGAAAGCATGAACTTGAACAACCTAAACTATGATGAATTAAGAGGAGATTTAATCTCTTTTGAGAAAACTCATCTTAGCAAGAAAGGCCAAGAAGACACCAAAAAGAAGACTGTAGCATTTAAATCAGATCAAGAACACAAAGGAGAAGATGAACTAGCAGAAAATGAGATTGCTTTGATTACTAGATTAGTTATGGAATCCTTCAAGAGATCTAGAAACAACAGAAGAGGAAGAAACTTTGGAAAAGGAAAATATATTGCTGATTAATCAAGAAACAATGGAAAATGTTATGAATGCAGAAAATATGGACCTATAGCCAGTGAATGTACAAAAGCAAAGAAAACTCACTCCAAAGGACACCAAAAGAATAAAGCACTAAGTAGCTAGAGCGATGAAGACAACTCTGAAAATGAACACGAAGAAATTGGAAACACATGTTTCATGGCAGTCGGAGAGTTAAGTAATGAGGTATGTAATAATTGTAACGATTTGAAAAATCTGCTAGACCGTGTTGTAACTAACCTCAATAGAATTCTCACTGATTTTCGAAACCTCCAAAATGAAAAAAGAAATTTGGAAATAAAATTGGAAGTTAGTGAAGTGGAAAAAGATCTTCTTTATGAGGAAATTCAGGAATTAAAAACCACTCTTGAAAACTCTCAAAACACATCAAATTCTTTCAAATCATTTTCTAAAATTAATAAGGTCTCTAGCAGCAAAGGCTCCTCAGATGGAAACTATGCTAGCTGCAATCAGTCTTACAAGTCGACTGAGTCAAAAGCCAACAGTAGCAATTCCACCTGTGAAGAAAATATTCCTAAATATTGCAATTACTGTGGAAAATCTGGGCACTTATCGTACAATTGCAGATTTTGAAATTGTGATACTTTCAAATGGATCTGCATACCTAAAGGAAATCCAAATAACTCTAACCTCAAAGGACCCAAAAAAGATTTGGGTACCTAAAAGAAGACAATGACTTTGTTTTGCAGGAACTCCGTAGGAAAACAAAAGGAAAATGGTACCTGGATACCGGATGTTCAAACCACATAACAGGAGACAAAAATTTGTTCAAATTCGTTGTTGAGTATAAGGGAGGAAGCATACGTTTCAGCGACAATTCAAAAGGAATAGTTATTGGGATTGGAACAATCATTTTTAATGATGCCTGTGATATCACAAATGTGTACTTAGTGGCAGGACTCAAGTACAATCTATTGAGCATTAGTCAACTATGTGACTCAAACCTTGAAGTCCGATTTCAGAAGAATAAGTGCTTAATAGAGGATTATTCTGGAAACAATCTACTACAAGGAAGCACATAGAAGAATGTCTACATTCTTGATTCTGTGAAAAACAACGGAGAACATATATGCCTAGCATCAATGACTGATGATCCTTGGATTTGGCATAAGAAACTTGGTCATGCCAGTAGAGAAGCTAGCCAAAAATGATCTTGTTATTGGATTACCCAAGCTAGACTATTCAAAAGACCACATCTGCGATGCATGCCAAATGGGTAAGCAAACACGAAACTATTTCTCTTGTAAGGATATTGTATCCACAAATCAATCCCTACAGCTACTACATATGGATTTATTCGGACCCACCAGAATAGCTAACATCGGAGGAAAAAGGTACGCATTTGTAATTGTAGATGATTATTCTCGCTTTACTTGGATTATGTTTTTATCTCATAAGGATGATACTTTGAAAAACTTTGAGTTCTTCTGTGAAAAAGTACAACGAGACAAAGGGTACTATATTTCATCTATAAGAAGTGACCATGGAGGAGAATTTGAAAATAAATTGTTTGAAAATTTCTGCAACGAAAAAGGTTACACTCACAACTTCTCCTCACCTCGATCACCACAACAAAATGGAGTTGTAGAAAAAAAAAATAGAACACTGCAAGACATAGCAGGAACAATGATTGTTGAGCACTTTCTTCCACACAAATTCTGGACAGAAGCTGTAAGCACAGCTTGTTATGTGCTGAATCGATACTTAATAAGACCCATCTTGAAAAAGATGCCACATGAATTATGGAATGGTAAGACACCTAACATTGGATATTTTCATCCATTTGGATGCAAGTGTTTTGCTCACAACAATGGTAAAGACAATATCGGTAAGTTTGATGCACGAAGTGATGAAGGTATATTTCTTGGTTATTCAAATTCTAGTAGATCTTATAGAGTTTTCAATAAACGAACTTTACATATTGAAGAATCTATTCATGTTGTTTTTTATGATACTAATAAATCTGTTGAGATTAGAATAAACATTGATGATGAAGACAGTCAACTTTCCATATCAACTCACAAGGAAATAAACAATGCTAAGGAGTCGACTGTTGAAGAACAGTCTGTTGATCCTATGTTGAAGCAGTTCCAAATGAATGGCGAAGTGAACCTAACTATCCAAACAAATTCATCATTGCAAATTCCAAATGAACGCATGAAAACAAGAGCGTCAAGAAGAAATGAGACATAGGTTGCACTCATTTCTCAATTAGAACCAAAGAAACTAAATAATGCCCTTACAGATGAACATTGGATCACGGCTATGAAAGAAGAACTAGAGCAATTCAACAAAAATCAGGTCTGGACTTTAGTTCCTAAACTAGAAAATAAGTTTGTTATTGGAACTAAATGGGCCTATAGAAACAAATTTAACGAATCTGGAGAAGTCATTCGAAACAAAGCTCGACTAGTTACTCAAGGGTACTCTCAACAGGAAGGAGTTGACTATGACGAAACTTTTTCTCCCATAGCAAGGTTAGAATCTATTCGTTTACTTTTGGCATTTTCTGCTTATAAAGGTTTTAAACTATTTCAAATGGATGTAAAAAGTGCTTTCTTAAATGGTTTTATTGAAGAAGAAGTCTTTGTAAAGCAACCTCCAAGTTTTGAAAGCTCAAATTTTCCCTATCATGTTTTAAAACTTTCTAAAGCTCTCTATGGTCTTAAACAGGCACCTCGTGCGTGGTATGATCGTCTTAGCAATTTTTTAATAAATCATGGTTTTACCTGAGGAAAAATTGATACCACTCTTTTTATTAAGAGATCTTCCTCTGAAATCTTATTATTCAAATTTATGTTGATGACATTATTTTTGGAAGTGCTAATAATTCGTTGTGTAAGGAATTTCTAAGCTTATGCAAAGTGAATTCGAAATGAGTATGATGGGCGAGTTAACCTTCTTTCTCAAACAGCAGATCTACCAATCTGAGAAAGGCACATTCCTATGTCAAACGAAATACTGCAAGGAACTTATTCAAAAATTTGGAATGAAAAATTCAAAATCCTTAGGCACTCCCATGAGCTCCACGTGCTCTCTTGATAAGGATGAAGAAGGTAATAAAGTCGACGAAACAAAATACAGAGGTATGATTGGTTCATTACTTTATCTTACTGCCAGTCGACCAGACATTATGTTCAGCGTATGCAAATGTGCAAGGTTCCAGTCAGCTCCTAAAGAATCTCATCTTAGTGCGGTAAAGCGTATTATTCGTTATTTAGTGGGTACATGCTCTTTTGGATTATGGTACCCAAAAGAAAAAGAAATCTTTCTTGAAGGCTTTTCTGACGCTGACTATGCAGGTGATAAAGACGATCGGCAAAGCACCAGTGGTTCATGTCAAATTTTAGGAAAATCATTGATTTCTTGGAACAGTAAAAAATAGGGCTCAGTTTCTCTCTCTACCACAGAAGCAGAGTATATTGTCGTTGGTCAATGTTGTGCTCAAATTTTATGGATGGTTCATCAATTAAGTGACTATGATTTATCTTTTAATTTAAACATGTTAAAATTATGTGTGATATTCTAGCGCTATTTGTCTCTCAAAAAATTATGTGCATCATTCTCGGGCCAAGCAAATTGATATTAAACACCATTTTATCCGTGATCATGTTTTGAATGGTGATATTGAAATTTCATTCATTAGTACTGATTTTCAACTGGCATATATTTTTACTAAACCTCTTTTGGAAGAAAGATTTTGCTCTCTTAGAAAATCTCTTAATATTGTTGAAAATCCCTTAAATTCCTGAATTTATTTCCTGCGTCCTCGTTAATTCTCTGTTGCTCCTATTTTATTTTTCTACTGTGATGTTTAATGGGTTGTGTTACCCATCTTAAGACTTTTTGGTTCTATAGTGATATTTTGCTGAACTCTCTATTCTTTCCTTTTTGTTGATGCCAAAGGGGGAGAATATATCTTATTTTAATCTGATGTTTGCACATCTACTTTCTACAAATTGCTTGCTTATGGTCTATATGCTCGTCTATTTGTTTCTCTTGTTATACTATATATCTCTAACATTATGCTAAGTAAGCTGGCTCAAGTATTCTAAAGCAATAACACTTCAGTTTCACATGGCAACTACTCAGGGGGAGCAAGCTGAAACTCAGCTCCACAAGTCGACTACTCCTCACCACATTCAGGGGGAGCAAACTAAACTTCAACTCATGAAGTCGACTACACAGACAAGGAAGTATTACTACTATATATTGTCATCATCAAAAGGGGGAGATTGTTAGTGTAAAGTTTTAATGATAATCAACTTAATACTTTCGGGACAAACTATTCATCAAAAAGGAAAGAATTTAATACGAAAATAGAAGATGAATAATCTCACAGCAAGATTGAAAATCATTAATCAAGGAGGCTGAAGTTCAAATAGCATAAATCAAGGAAGATCATAAATCAAGGAAGATTACAAAACAGTTGCCCTTCAATTAGGGAAGCTGTAAGATCACAAAAAGATCTCCAACGGCTACATTCAATCAAGGAAGCTGCAAGACTGGATCAAACAAGAAAGGAAAGGATCTCTAACATATATATTTAACTAAGGAAGCTGCAGAATTAGAGACACAAGGAAAAGATCTCAACGGCTACTGAATCAAACAAGAAATGAAGGGATCTCCAACAACTATATTCAACCAAGGAAGCTACAGAATTAGAGACACAAGGAAAAGATCTCAACGGCTATATACAAGCAAATTAAGGCTGAATCAAAGAAAATTGAAGTCTAGCCTTAACCCTTATTCTTGGAAAATAAGGATATATTGCCTTCTTTTTCAAGGATCAAATCTCTTGGATTGTTATCTCTTCACATGAAAGATTCAAGTCTTGACTCTATAAAAAGGCTTCATACTGCAAGTGAAGAAATAGTACAATGAGTTTGGATCATCTCACTACTCCCTACTCTACTTTTGATCAGCATTGTAATTCTACTGTGTGAACAAAAAAGAGAGAAGAGAGAAATATTATTGGTAAGGTTTTGTACCAAAACATAAGAGCAAAAAAAAAAAGTGTCAATAGTTAAACTACACTCAAACCTTGTAATCACATCAAAAGTTACAGAAGCTAGAAGAGAACACCCTTGCAACCCAAGGGGACTGGACGTAAGATCCAACTTGGATCCCAACCAGTATAAAACATATGTGTCAATTTTACTTTCCGCATTCACTATTGTATTCATATTGATCTATTAACAGTAGTCGACTGAGATATCTCTCAAGTCAACTACTTACAAAAGAAAAACGAAGAAGAAATAGCAATCCCCCCCACCCCGTCTTGCACTTTCAATGTATGCATGCATGCCTACTACTTTATAGTATCACTTGTGCGGTGCATGTTGGGGAAAACATATAGAATGATATGAAATGACACAATGTTGATAATCTCTTACAATGAACTTGTTTACTTGTGGTTTCAAGTGTTATTGTTCATTATGATTGTGATTGTGCATGTTGTTTGTGATTTCTAGTTGGCTAGAGTAACATGCTGGTACAAAAATACTAACAGTTGACTCAGATACCACACCTAGTATACATGCTAACACTAGTTGGCTCTATACCATATCGTACACTAATAGTTTGTGTGTGAAGTTCGTGATAGGACTGGGTATGCGTAAGTGTGATTATGTGGTACATGTTTTAGATATGAGTTAAATCAGGATATTGCGACTTAGAGTCTATGTGTTCGTGATTGTTTTTGTGTGTTAACCTATATTTACTATGTTGTAGTTGATTGTTTATATTCAGAGTTTGAAATAAACCGTGTGATCTTACTAGTACATTGTGGTTATGTATAGATAATGCACTTGTTCTCTTCTTGTTGAGTACATGGCATATCCAGGTAGTTGATACGAGACCTCAGTTGAATGAAGCGTGACCAATCGAATCCAAGGGTGAACTACTCTTTCGGGCTGTTGTGGGTTCTTATATCTTTAGTTTTCCATCTTTTCGAACACAACACTTTAGGCTGTTAAATTATGTTTCTAGCTTCGGGGTTGTGTTGGAATGTATGCATCCACCAGTGATCACAGGAGCGGGTCCTTCGATAGAGTTAATGTGCAGAAAGTAAATAGTTGGAAATAAAATATGCACAAGAGATTTTACGTGGAAACCTCCTTGCTCAAGGGAGTAAAACCATGACCTGTCACACAAGGTTTTTCAACTATTTTCACTAATCTTCTAAAGAAAAAGTGAAACACAGATTATACCCACAACAATGAGATTAACACCCTAATCCCACACTAAGTAATAGCCTATTACTTACTGAGCCTAAGCAATAATCTTATTGCCCACTAAACCAACTAACTCTGGTTGATCTAGACTTTAAGAGCCCCACAAGGCTAACTCTAGCCACCAACTCCTATCTCCAAGCAAGAGCTTAAATTAACAACAACTTTGTTGCACTACACATCAACTAACTCCAGTTGATACTCCTAGGCCACTCTATCAAATAGAACATCAAAACAATGATGCAAATGACTTGACCAGAACAAAGATGGTTCAACTAACTAACTCTAGCTAATATGACTTGACCTAAAGAATTAGAAAAGCAACTGATCTACTATCTTTTATAACTTACGAGTAGATTTAAAATGTAAGCACATAAGACACAAAGATTAAAATACAACAAATACTCTTCAGCACTTCATCTGGTCCTTTGTTGATATAAGCAGTGTTCTTCTTTGAAGATGACCTTCTTCTCTTTGTAAGCTTATGAATTTTTAAAAATTCAAATCTTTGTTTGCCAAATCTTAGGTTTGTGTTTAGAGAAGAGACTATTATCAAAATGGACACAAACCCTTGGGACAAGGTCATTGGCTGAGAGCCTGCTGTTATGAAAAGTTGTGCACCAACCACATCAGAGTTTGCAGCTTTTTGTCAGCTGTCTTTTCGTCCTTTTCATGTACGTAGTCTTTTCGGGACTAGGCCCCTTGTTGTGTTCTTCGATGCTTGAGTTCTTGAAAAAGACTTGCTAGCTCTCTCTCTCTCTCTTTTTGAATGAATAATGTTGTGTGTATATATATATATATATATATTAGTCACCAACAAGAGTTTTGACCACTGACACAAACAACCTAGTCCCCCCTTCTTATTAGTGAAGTACACTGCACTTTTCACCAACCATTCTGATAGGACAACTTTAAAATTGTACCCCACTTTGAATCTGGACAAGAGCACTCTGTCAGGGACCGGGTCCCTGCATTTGTGAGGATCATCAAAACACCTAGAATATAACATTTTCTCCCTTTTTGATGATGACACACAAATATTCCTCACACTAAGTTTATTCATTCATTTGCCCTGTCATCAGTCCCGATAACAAGGATCTGGTCCCTTGTTAGATCCCTAAGTTTGTTAAATCATCAAAGCTTAACATCAGCTCCAAAATAACACTTTCCCCCTTTTTGATGATAACAGACTTATTCACCTTCTTCCCCCTATCAGCATGCCTCTTCAGGTAACTGGATTGGTCCCCTGAAGTTTGTCAAATCATCAAAACTTCACATCAGCAACAAAATAGCAGGTTGCATCCCATTCTTGACTATTTAGAGTTTTGGTGCTGTGATTTTCAGTTTTTAGGGCTTAATTTTCGCATATGTTTTGACTATTGATTGAGTTTATGGGGACTCAATCCTTTAATTATTTTTAAACTGTTTTCCTACTATTTATATCATGGCTTGGCTTTATACAATGGTGCTTGGGTTAAATTTTGGGTTGGTAGTTGCGTTCTCTCACCGGAGAGTTAGTGTGAGTGTCACTCACGACAGTTTAGATGGTGAAAAAGCATTTCGGGATAAAATTAATGCAAGATTAATCAATAAAGAAGAAAGACTTATTGAGTGGCCAAAAAAAGAATAAAGCTAAAAAGGCTCAAAAAGGCTTACTAGAATAATGAAAGGATAAACAAAAATATAGTCAAAATTTTGATTTAATAAAGAAGTACCTAAAACATATCTTACTAATCAACACCTCATTTCACTTTATATACATAACAGACAAGTTTTAAATATCATTACACAAAGAAATATGCAAAATAACTCGCCACACAATGACACATAAATAATGAAATCGGCTCCCTACCAGCTCTCTACCTAACAATGTAATTGAATTCAATGGAATATTTTCACACCCATTTTTATTAGTCTATAGCCCATTTTAGAGTCTAACGTGTCTCAAATTTTTATTGTATTTAACTATGAAAAATATTAAAGTTGTTTTTAAATTTTTGGAAGTAATTTAAAGTGAAAATTGTTAAAACAACTTTTGAAAATTTTTGAATTTTTGTGTGACCTTATGATTTTTTAATGATTTATGCTTGAAAATAGTTTGGAGTGGCCATGACGTTTGGGTCATTCAAGTAGACTAGTTAAGAGTTTTAATTAATGAGAGTCTCTTACTCCCTCCATTTCAAATTAATTGAATTGTTTAGGTGTTTTGCATCCTTTAAAAAAAAGAAGATTAAGACATAAATTAGACATGATTTTCCATTTTTACCCTTATTTAATATTTTCAAATTTATTATTAAAATAACTAAATATTAATTAATAACTAATTCCAATACAAACTAATGAAAGGTAAAATTGAAAGAACATTCTAAAAGTAGTCTTGAAAATTGAAGAATTAAGTTAATTAGAAAATAAAAAATATCACAATAATTCAATTAATTTGAAATGAAGGAAGTATTATATAAGAGGGAGTTAAGCAATAGCCAATAAGCATATAACTCTCCATCAACACCTTGGATATTTTTGCAATTGTTGATTTTTCTTGTTGAACTGTATTGCATTGTTTGGTGTAGCAATTTGTTTTTTCTGTGTTGATCAAACAAATCAAAATTCTTTGATTGAGTCCTTTTATAGTCACATTTTACCCCCACTTTTGCATAGGGATGGACATATACCGAATTCTCATATCATATTAAAAAATGTAATATCGTGATATATATATATATATATATGAAAGATTTAATACCGTGATTTGCATAGGGATGGGTATGGTACCAAATATCGAAACTACGATATTAAAACTTTAAAATATTGTATAGTACCATACTATATCATGCCCAACCCTTAAAATATTGTATAGTACCATACTATATCATGTCCACCCCTACATTTGCACTTGTAAATTCAATGAATACTTAGCTAGCGTTTGACCCCAAGTTTCCATGAACACTTGTAACGGAAAAAGGTTGAAGTACCTCTCTAGACTATGACCCAAATCCAGAGACACACCTTAATTAAACTAAGGTCCTATTACCCCCCTGAACTCATTTTTTTTGTAATTTTGCACACCTTTTTGGCTTACGTGGCATCCAAATATCTCTCACGCACCTTAACAGCGTGGAGTCACAGGGTGTGCCACATAAGCCAAAAGGTGTACAATATTATATATAAAATGAGTTCATGGGGATAATAGGACCTTAGTAATTAGTTAATGTGTGTTTCTGAAATTTCGGTCATAGTCTAGGGGGGTACTTGTGCCTTCTCCCCACTTGTAAATGATGGTGATGATGTAATTTTGGTGATGAGTTTGTTTATGGTGTCAAATTTTGTGGTGGATCTTTATAATTTTTGTAGGGATAATGGTGATCGTATGATTTCAATTGTGGATTTGATCGTAGATGGTGAAATTTGTGGTGACTATTTTGATTTTCATGGTGAAATATATAGATTTGGTAGTCATATGGCGACAATGGTAGTGGTTTCATGGTGGTGTTCACTGAAGAAGATATAATTGAATGACATGGAGAATTTTAATCAAAATTTGACATGGCATCTGATGTGGCAGTGGCATGGCATTGATGTGGCACAAGTGTGATACACCTCCATTGTGACAGCTGTGCTACACGTCTCAGGGAAGGGGTAAAACAATTCACTATTTAGTAGCAAAGGTGTGTAATAGGTCATCATATTAGTTTAAGCGTGTAATTGACTTTTCGAAACAAGTTCAGGGGTGAATTTATGTCTTTCTCTTTTTATAAACTATAATCAATTTCCGCAACATTGAATATTACTTTTTTGTCTCAATTTGTGTGACACGTTTTGAATTTTGATATTCGAATAAGTCTATCTTTGACCGTAAATTTTTCATACATCTTTTAAATACTTTGAATTATCAATTATTATAAGGCAAAATGGTTTGATGGACCCTTACACTTGTATAAGTTTGTATTCTGAACCCTTCTACTTGACCCTTTGTCAATTGAACTCTTGAACTTAATGTAATTCAATATTTTAAGTCCTTCTGACCATTGACGAAGTTGATGTGGCAACTTAATTACTGAGTTGGCACAAATATGTGATATCACGTGTTGAAGGAGCATGAACATCAAAATTTAGACTAAAAATAGGTTTATTTTAACAAAAATAAGAAAATTAAAAATGATTTTTTTACTTCTTTCTTCTTTTCCTTCCCCGCCAACCTGATTTCTCTCTTTTTTTCCCTTCCCAGCCCTCTCCAACTTCTTTGTTCTCTCTTTTTCTTTTCTTTTTTCATATTTTCTTTCTTTTTTTCTGAGAAACGATAATATATTGTTTATGTAGATCTATGTTTTCTTTTCATTTTTTGTGGTAATTTACAACCCATGAGGTGACAAAGATTCAATAGTTTTGAAGGATGAAAAGTGATTGTTGGATATCTTTGTGAAATTAGGTGAAATGTGTTATGTAAAATTGTGTATAAATATTAGGGAAAATGCATAAGTACCTCCCCAACCTATGCCCGAAATCTCAAAGACACACTTATATTATACTAAGGTCCTATTACCCCCCCCCCCCCAGAACTAATTTTATAAATAATTTTCTACTCCTTTTCGGCCTACGTGGCACTATTTTCTAGGCCCCGCGCGTGTTGACAAGTTTTCATTGATAGTGCCACGTAGGCCGAAAAGGGNGAAAAGGGGTAGAAAATTATTTATAAAATAAGTTTGGGGGGGTAATAGGACCTTAATATAATATAAGTGTGTCTGTGAGATTTCGGACATAGGTTAAGGGGTATTTTCCCTAAATATTATGATATATTGAAGTATTTTAATGGTGATTTATTGACATCAATGGTGAAAAAGGATTTATGGTGGTTCAAATGATGATAGATGGTTACGATTAAGATTTGTGAATGATAAAAACTTTGAGAAAAATTGAACTATGATTTTTAAGCACTTGAAGGGCCTTGTCACGGCAATAGACAATAAGGCTGAAGAAGAATTTTTTTTTTTTAAGGAGAATAGAGATGGTGTTAATGGCGGTTGTGGGTTGAGGAAGGAGAAGGAAAGGTGAGAGAAATAACTATTTTATTTTATTTTTTAAAATAGAGAACTTATTATTTTTGTCTTTTGTGGAGTAACATTTTTGGTTAATAATTTAAAATAGTTATGAAATAATTATGACATGGCATTAATATATGTGACGTGGATATGAAACGTCATTTATGTAAGAGAGAGTGAGCTATACACATGGTTGGAGGGATTTAAAAGTCTCATTTTAATTGAATTTAAGGGTTCAGTTGATAAATGATCAAGTAGAATAATCCAGAATACAAATTCATACAAATATAAAGATACATAACATCATTTCGCCTTATTATAACTTATAATATTTTTTATATAGTTTACAAATATATAAATTGAGACATAGAAAGTAATATACTTGAGTGACTTTTGTGACCTTCATTGATATGAAAAGAGTCCATAATTAAATGATTTATAATAGAGAAATGTTTTGTGACCATCATTTGTGACGTATAATAAGTTTCTTTTAAAGTACAAATAACAAAACGTCTTCCAACCTTATATATAAGGAGTAGTAGTAGTCACAAATTAGTAAACTAGTTCTACTCTGTTCACCGGAACCACAAAAATCCAATCTCATACAATGACGACGAAAGCAGAGCTTGTTTTCATTCCTTCGGCGGGAGCAGGTCACCTTATCTCCGCTGTTGAAATTGCAAAACTCATTCTCAACAGAGATGAGAGGCTCTGTATCTCTATCCTCATTATGAAGTTTCCAATGGATTTCAGTATTCAATCTTATATCGAATCACTCTCATCTATACCCCGTTTGCAGTTTGTTGACATCTCCGTTGACGAAAAAACTATTGGTGGATTCATGTCAAATAAGGAGACCTTCTTCATAAACTTCATTCAGAGTCATAAACCAAAAGTAAAAGATTTTTTGAATAACTCCAGCTTTTCTAGATCTAATTCTCGTCTCGCAGGCTTCGTTCTCGACATGTTCTGCACCCCTATGATAGACGTAGCCCATGAATTTTGTGTTCCTAGTTACATTTTTCTTACCTCAAGTGCTGCTTTCCTTGCCCTATGTTTTCATTTTGAATCTCTAAAAAAGGTACATCATATTGACACCTCCAAATACAAGCATTCCAATGAAGAATTAATAATCCCGGGTTTTAAAAACCCATATCCTGCGAAATTCTTGCCTACCATGGCAACGGATCAAGGGGTCATGTATGCCATGTTCTTCGATTTGGTTACTCGTTTCAAAGAGACGAAGGGTATTATGGTCAACACGTTCACGGAGCTAGAACCTTTACCTCTTCAGTCTCTTTCAGTTCATCGAATTTATCCAGTTGGTCCAGTGTTGAATTTTAAGGAAGAGGGTCATGGTCGAAACAGTCAATCCGAAACAGAAAGCATAATCAAATGGTTAGATGATCAACCAGAGTCCTCTGTAGTGTTTTTGTGCTTCGGAAGTATGGGAAGCTTTGAAATCGAACAGATCAAAGAAATAGCAATTGCACTTGAGTGTAGCGGTCATAGATTCTTATGGTCGTTACGAAGACCACCACCAAAGGGGCAATTCGAGTTGCCAAATAACTATGAAAATGTTGAAGAAGTGCTACCAGAAGGGTTTATTGAAAGGACAAATGGGGTTGGGAAAGTGATTGGATGGGCACCTCAAGTGGCGGTACTATCTCATCGAGCAGTGGGTGGATTTGTATCGCATTGTGGATGGAATTCTGTACTCGAAAGCTTGTATTTTGGGGTACCAATAGCCACTTGGCCTCTTTTTGCTGAACAACAAATGAATGCATTTGCGTTGGTTAAAGAGTTGGGAGTGGGAGTGGAGATTCGAATGGACTATTTCAAGGATTTTGAGGGGAAATATGAGCATGTCGACATTGTGAGTGCCAAGGAAATTGAAAGTGGCATACGACTGTTGATGGCTAATGGCGATGACAATGAAATAAGGAAAAAGGGGAAGGAGATGAAAGAGAAAAGCAATGCAGCTATGAAGGAGGGTGGTTCATCTTATGCATCTCTTGGGCTTCTAATTGAGGATGTCATTAGTAACATTTCTTGATCATTAGCCGGTATATTTGTTAAGAGACTATGTGATCAATAACTAATTAATGATTACCAACTTATGTATTGCACTTTCACAAGATAACCTGCTCTGATGCTAATGATATGTTACTTGTTAAAATGGCAAAAATAGAGAAGACCAAGTGTATGGCTCTAGGCATTAGTGGCTTCATTAGTCATGGCAGGTGGAACAAGAAAATCGTTTATATATATATATATATATATATATATATATATATATATATATTGATTTGAGGTAAGAAGAAAAAATGTTTAAAAAAGAAAAAAAAGGATAAGTAGGAATGATGGTCATTGAGACATGCTACATAAGCGGGCTGAAGATTCTCCTATATATATGTATATCTTATTATATATAATAAGCCACGATGCAACTATCATTGTAACTATCTTGTTAGCTTTCATCCAAAAGCTAACAAGATTTTTAGTTACATATTTATTATTTAGTTAAATAATAAATATGTCATTGTATGAGCTATTTATTACTCATTCCTTTTGAATTTGTTAAATTTTGATCTGACACATAGTTTACGAAAGTAAATTAGATTTTGAGAAAAAACATTAAGTGATACTTGAAGTTGTTCCAGATTTTCAAAAAGACACCTTAACTTTGCGTGCATCCTATTACCCCACAAAACATTCAAAATCACAATAAATACACATTTTTTACACAATATTTCCACTTTGGACAAAAATATTCTTCGAATGTGCAATTTCTTAAAAATAAAAAGTCGGACCCATTATTGATGTATTGAAGGATGCTTTGGTACTTTCCTATGATGGATTCGTTCTGTTTGTTTCTTTTAAATTTATTTTACTATACTAAATAATTCTATAAAATATTATGAATCACGATAATTAATTACTTAAATATTTAAAAGATATAAAAATATATAAAAGATCTGATTGACTCTTCAAATTTTATCGGTGACACAGAAATTGGGACAAATGAAATAATATATATTATTTGAAAAATTCTTAGAGAGTACTATAAATTACAGTAATTAACAACTAAAAATATTTCAAAGTAAAAAAAATTGATTGAATTTCAAAAATTTTTTAGTACTACATAAATTGAGAAAGAAGAAATGACCTCTACTATTTGAAAATGACGTAAAAGTATTACAAATCATACAATAAGAATTAACAATTTTAAATTTTAAAAGACTTTAATGCTTTATACTTATTCTATTTCCACTTTGGACAAAAATATCCTCCCAATATGCATTTTTTTTAAACAAAAAGTGGGACCTATTATTGATGTATTCAAGGATGTTTCGGTAATTTTCCTATGATGAATTCGTTTTGTTTGTTGTTTAATTTTTTAAAAATAATTGTATAAAATATTATAAATCACAATAATTATTTACTTAAATATTCAAAAGATATAAAAATATGTAAAAGTTATAAATCACAATAATTATTTACTTAAATATTCAAAAGATATAAAAATATGTAAAAGATCTTATTAAATCTTCAAATTTTATTAGTGACACATAAATTGGACAAATGAAATAATATATATTATTTGTAAATTACTTAGAAAGTACAATAATTTACAATAATTAACAATATAGTATTTTAAAGACAAAAAAAAATGATTGAATCTCAAAATTTTATTAGTACCACATAAATTGAGAAAGAAGAAATAACTTTTATTATTTTAAAATTGTGTAAAAGATATTACAAATCATACAACAATAATTACCAATTTAGAATGTTAAAAGACATAAAAAAAAAATTTACCATAGTTAACAATAATTGAAAATTTAAACTATTTTAAATTAATATTAAAGTTTGCTTAACTCTTTAATTTTGTCTTTGTCACATAAATTGAAACAAAAAATGATACATATTGGGCCCGTGCTAGCACGGGCTCCAATGTCTAGTATATATTTATATTGATTTGAGGTAAGAAGAAAAAATGTCTTACTCTACCACTACTCAACATTGACTTTAAATGTTGAAGGTTTGCCAATTGGACAAGGACAAACAAGGGTAAAAAGTTTCAGACCATTTATTTTTAAGATCATTGAGTGTAATTTCATGAATTTGATAGATCCAATAAATTGGTTGATACTATAATTTGTCAAAAACTAGTGTTTGTGGTCCCTAAAATCTATTGCCTTCAATTGCTCATCTTTTTTCTCCATTTCTTTTAGTATTTGTTAGTAATTCTCCTCATTTTAATGCAAACATGCAATTACTCAATAATCGAAAAAGGGTCAAATATATCCCTGAACAATTGAAAATGGATCAAATATACCCTCCGTTTGATTTTGGGGTCAAAAATACCCTTACCGTTAGTGTATTGGCTCACTTTTACCCCTCAAAACTAACAGATGCCATGCCACCTTAAAAATCACATAAAACAATATTTTTTTTGCTGACTTGGAAATACACATGGACAAAAAGACCTAACGAGTAAATTATAGTGAAATAGTCATGGATCTGCAAAAGAAATCACTGAAAGCAGAGATGCAAATCCAATCAAAAGTAATCTACAACATCGATGTTGCCATTGTTGTTCTCCTACCCGAAGATGATGTAGATACCATTCATAAAACTCGACGAAACTTATTAAGAAAACGTTAAGCGTTGAAATTTTGACTCAATCGGTTGGCTTCTCATCATCTTGGCAATTTTTAATTTTCTTTTGAAATTGGAGAAGATTGGAAAATATATTGTGAAGAATTGAAACTACAGGAAATTATACAATGAATAAAATTGTGCAAGGATTTTGACTTATGGAGTAATTATCCCCAGCCAATAATATTGAAACCTCTGTTGTTTTATTTTCCCTCATCAAAATTCTGAGGTTTTTTTTCCTTTATCTGCTGCCACAATGAGAATTGAAAACTTGAAATTCAAAAGAATAATGATAAAATTATTGTGTATAAGGGAGATAATTAATTTATCTTAGAGGAATAATAGAATTTTTGAAAGTATAGAAGAAGGAGAAGATAAGAAAGAAATTCAGATGAAAAAAAATGAAGAAAAATTTCTTACAAAGCCACAGGTTCATTCTTTTCTTCAAAGAAAGAAAGAGAAGTGAAAGATAAATTTATTTTTATTTTATATATTTTTTTGTCCATTTGTATTTCCAAGTCAGCAAAAAAATACTATTGTTTTATGTGATTTTTAAGGTGACATGGCATCTGTTAGTTTTGAGGGGTAAAAGTGAGTCAATACACTAACGGTAAGGGTATTTTTGACCCCAAAATCAAACGGAGGGTATAGTTGATCCATTTCCAATTGTTCAGGGGTATTTTTGACCCTTTTCTGTTAAATAATTAATGTTTTCGGTTCTCTAAAAGTCATTGTCTAATTGCATTTACCTTTTGGAAGATACTCCCGTCGTTCATTTTTATATATCATATTTTTAGATTTTATTTGCATTAAGAAACTAAGTAAGATTACAATTCTATCTTTATTTAATATTTTTTTGAAGTCAACTTTTTAATAAATGATAAATATGCTAGATTTCAAAAATTAAAATACATTTGCATGACTATTTAAATTTTTAAGTTTGTGTTTTTAGCCAAATTTTTTCAGTATCAATTCTATACATGTTGTGTAAAATATTTTTTTTTATAAATTATGAAAGCAAACATGACAACATCATAAAATATTCAAATTTCATTACTTCAAATTGATCTAAATATTTTTGTTGAATATGATGTTATTTATAATAAAATTAGACGAGAAATTCCTGACCTTAATATAGTTGCATATATGACTGTCGACATGAATTTTAGTTCTACTTCGACAAAGAAAAACATGACAACATAAGATTTTATAGAGTAGTGCAATGGTGAGAGTAATTAATCAATGTATGAAGTAATTACAATGAACATTAATTACTTATTAATTTTCTTAGATTGGTCAAATATCTATTTTTAAGACTAATTAACTATCAAGAGTATAATAGGAAAAATATTGTAATTTATGCACTGATTTTATGAAATGACAAATATTATGATCAACTATTTATAGTAATGATGACATTTAAAAAGGAACGGACGGAATAGTAAATAACATGTGTATTGATACTCCCTTTATTGCATATTAGTTGACCACCTTACTAAAAATACATGTCCCAAATTACTTGTGCACTAATCAAATTAAGATAAAACCAATTAGTAGAATTTCCCATTTTACCCCTACAATTATTATTTGTAGAAGCATAAATAATTCTTTTTCCAAGAGTTTATATTAATTACTTTGTGTTATATATCCATTGAATGAGTGGATTGTTCATTTAGTTCATACATGAACAATTACATTCATGCATACATAATCCATTTGTCCCTAATTACTTGTCCACTTTTTTTTGGGAAAATGCATAAGTACCCCCCAGCCTATACCCGAAATCCCAGAGACACACCTAACCTTTACTAAGGTCCTATTACCCCCCCGAACATATTTTATATGTAATATCCTACCCCTTTTTGGCCTACGTGGCACTATCAGGTGGGCCCAGCGCATGTTGACATTTTTTTCAAGGATAGTGCCACGTAGGCCAAAAAGGGGTAGAATATTATAGATAAATTAAGTTCGGGGGNAAAGGTTAGGTGTATCTCTGGGATTTCGGGCATAGGTTGGGGGGTACTTATGCATTTTCCCCTTTTTTTTTTAAGTTGTCCCTAATTACTTGTCCATTTTGACAAATCAAGAAAGGGCATATTTCTTTTACCTATTATACCCTAAATTAATTACTTTAAAAAATGTAGAACTTCTTGAATATCTTAAGTTCTTAATTCATCAACTTTATAATTAGTATAGGTAAAATGGTAAACTCACTATGTCAATAATTATTTTCTTAATATGTGTGTCAGTTCAAAAGTGGATAAGTAATTAGGGACAAAGGGGGGGTATTTCCTAGGTTCTATGAGTCATTTTGGATAAGAATGTATCCATTAATTTGGGCATTTAAGATAGTGACTTTTGGAGTGATTTCTCAACATATAAATAGGGTTGTCACTCACCATTGTAATAGACACTTGAAGACATTTGAATAAGATGATCTCTACCTTCTACTCTTCATATCTCTTGTCTATATTGTTTGTAGTATATTGCTTGTGTTTTATAAGACCAACTGAGATTGAGTTTTAGTTTTTATTCCGATCATATTCTGATTAATCTCATTATGAGAATCAAGAAGGGGATATGATAACTACAACAATCAAGAATATTCTATGCTTAAATTAAGTATGTATTTTCTAAAATCTTTTTTATAATTTAGAAATAAGTTTCAATTGATACCCGACAATACAATAGTGTTTGGTCATTAATATTGACTAGGAACCAAGGCATATAATATTACTAGTTGGATATTCTTTGCTCCACAAAATTCCTTAAATGGAAGAAGGTATAAAATTTTGGTAGCATTGAGCTTGTTTAACTGCACACAAAGAATGGAGAGCTCTCGGGTAAGATTGAGAGCATAGTGAATCATATTTTATTCATTTCACATTTTAAAAAATAGAGATAATTGATAAAGTAATGTTTTGATTATGCTAATTTTGAAGGTAAATTTTTTTTTCTTATTACAATTACTTATATTGTTGAAGGTATTAGTTGAGACAAGTGATTATATTTTCTGAATTTTATTTAAATATTTTGAAAGACTCAAATGGTGAGTCATGTTGTACTTCGGTCTATTATATCATTGGTTGAGGGTAAGACGGTGGATTCAAGTCCCATCACACCAAAAGGGTAAGACATCAGGTTAAAGTCCGGATGAACCACAATGAAAAATGTTTGAGACTAAAACGGTAGATTCAAGTTCTATCGCACCAAGAGGGTAAGATGTCAATTTGAGTTCTGATGCACCATGATGATAAGGTATTGGGTTTGAGTCTCATAGAATTATGGCCTAACACACCTTATATGAGTAAAACAATGTGTTTGAGTCTCAATGCATGCACCATAGTGATGACAAAGACAAAAATAATATATTTTTGACGAAAAATCATGAAATTCGTTTCATTGAATTTACTCCATTTTCTGAACAAAATGGATAGCAATACATGATATGTTTGAAATCTTCCTAATTTATTTGGTTCATTCTATGTATGAATGTGGTAGCAGTGAATAATAATTTTGAAAGACGACAAGTGATCGAATGTGATAATTATAAAAGAAAGAACATTATGAGTTCTCTAAATAGTCCTTCAAAATGTGAAGATTTTTTTAATCATCAAAATGGTATTAAAGGTCATTGGACCCGTGGTTGTTGTGCAATCTAATAATTTGATAAGTTAATTTATAGATCCTCCATCAAAAGAAAAAGGAAGATAATGTCATGGTACACTTGACCTTTCAAAGTGATGTTGAGGTGTGTCATGAAAATATGATTAATTTTTAAGGCATGACAATGAACAATGAATTTATAATAAATTTTTGAAGCACATACAAATAATTAATCCATACTTGCTCTTGTTAGCTGACACACCAGCACAAAAGAACAGCAACTCCAGATTGTTGATTATCCAAACCAAAAGAAGGCGGAGACTCTAGTTATTCCATGACGGTAACATTTCTCAAGAGCAAGGTGAGAAAAGCGGCGGGAAGACAAAGAATATGATAAAGGGGTTTGATTTTAGGAAACCCTACATTAGATATACATATACCCATCTAGATAGAAATTGGATTAGGCTTAAGAATGAGTAGAATAGTTTTATTAATTTTATTTTTTTTTTGTTATTTTGGCTCCATTTATTGGTTTGGGATTTCCCTGAGGGGGTGGAAGGTGGTGTGTTTGGATTTTTAAGATTATTAATGAAAGACCAAAAGTTGCATAAAAAAATCAATCTCTTCCTTGAAGATAATGCGACTTGTGACAAGTATTATGAATGCTCGACTATTCTGAAGGTGAATGGATCAAGATGTGATAAAATAATTATGGAATGAATACATGTCACAACTCACCTCTGTGGAAGGTTCGACAAATATAAAGAGATTTTATTTTGACATAAATGATCATTGGTTGTATACCTATGATACAACAAAAGAAAAGCAAGAAACATATCTTACTTGTGTCATATTTTGACCATGGTAATACAGTAATAATATTATTCTTTCCTTAAAGGAGATGTTCATCAGATGGATGATGTCATATGATAGTACACAAAATTAATTGGGAGCTTAAGATAGCTAGTGTATTACTATCAGAAGAATAATATTAGGTCGTAGTAAATCTCAAAAGAAACTTTTTAAGTCTCGGAGAAATTGAAAAAAATTATTATATTGAGACTAGGGGTGTACATGATCGGGTTGGTTCAGGTTTTTCAAATATCAAATCAAATCATTTGTGTAAAACTTTTAAATTTTTAAACCAAACCAAACTAATAAAATTTGGATTTTTTCGGGTTTTTCAACCTCGGGTTGGTTCGGGTTTTTCAAATACCAAACCAAACCATTATGTCGAATTTTTATATTTATAAATCAAACCAAACCAATAAACCTCGGATTTTTTCAGATTTTTGGATTTTTTTCGGTAAAGTTTGCATACAAACATATAATTAACGTGTGCTCCAAATATTTCTTTAGTCCAACCAAAATACAATTATCTAAGGTGTTTCTTAAAAAAAATAACACAAAATATAATATGAGTACCGATCACACTAAAATATTCAATAAAAAATAATAATGAAATCATCATATAAAATAAATATTGCAAAGTCATAATGAAAATGATCATAATTTAAAAGTACTAAATCATGCTAAAATAAGTTTAATAAGTATTAGTTACATTACTAAATATTTAAGGAAAATTAAAATTAGATTATGTATTTTAATTGTCTAAACCAATGTAAAACTAAAGAACAAATATTTAATATTATTGTCATTCTTAGTGTTGAATTGATTTTCTTTTTGCATTAGTATTAATTTGATTTTGATTTAAGTTTTATTATAATTATCAACATCTATGAACTATAATCCTTATTGGACCATTCCGAATTCTAAGTTTTAAACTTGAAATAATGTATTAAAAGATAAAAACTATGAAATAGTATAAGAAATATTTTTAAATTATATCATAGTAAATATTTTTATGTATAAAATAAAATTTTAAAATTACATATATAATGTCGGGTTGGTTTGGTCTTGGGTTATTTTTTTTTAGTTAAAACCAAACCAACCCAAATATAGTCGGATTTTTTTTTCCAATACCAAACCACCAGTCGGGTTTTTTTTTTCCATTTTGACTCGATTTGCGATTTGATTTGATTTTCGGTTCAGTTTTGTAAACCCCTAATTGAGACTATAAATTATGAGAAAATTTAATATCTTCTAATTACTACTATCAAAACGAGTTATAAATATTTATATAAAATGTTACCTGATTTTTCCTCTTGTTTGCTATATACAAACATGAACATGATAATAGAATCACATGCAAATAATTTCTAATTATATTAAAGGGTCAATGAAACAGAAAGAAAGTGGCAACTGAACTAACAAATAGGGGTGTACATAGCCGGGTTGGTTTGGGTTTTTCAAATATCAAATCAAACCATTTATGTCGGATTTTTAAATTTATAAACCAAATCAAACCAATAAAACTTGGGTTTTTCAACCTCGGATTTTTTTGGGTTTTTCCGGTAAAGTATTCATACAAACATATAATTTACTTGTACTTTAAATATTTCTTTTAGTCCTACCAAAATACAACTATCTAAGATGTTTCTTAAAAATATAACACAATATGATATGATTAATGACACTAAAATATCCAACAAAAATAATAATAATGAAATCGTGTAAAACAAATATTGCAAATTAACAAGTCATAATGAAAATGATCATAATTTAAAAGTACTAAATCATGCTAAAATTAAGTTTAATAAGTATTAGTTACATGACTAAATATTAAAGGAAATTAAAATTAGATTATGTATTTTAATTGTCTAAATCAATGTAAAACTAAAGAACAAATATTCAATATTATTGTCATTCTTAGTGTTGAATTGATTTTCTTTTTGCATTAGTATTAATTGGGAAAATGCATCAGTACCCCCCCAGCCTATGCTCGAAATCCCAGAGACACACCTAACCTTTACTAAGGTCCTATTACCCCCCCGAACTTAATTTATCTATAATATTCTACCCCTTTTCGGCCTACGTGGCACTATCCTTGAAAAATATGTCAACATGCGCTGGGCCCACAAGATAGTGACACGTAGGCCAAAAAGGGGTAGAATATTACATATAAAATAAGTTCAGGGGGGTAATAGAACCTTATTAAAGATTAGGTGTGTCTCTGGGATTTCGGGTATAGGCTGGGGGGGTACTTATGCATTTTCCCGTATTAATTTGATTTTGATTTAAGCTTTATTATAAGGGCAAACTACATAAATCCCACTAGTTTAGGTCCTAATTACTAAGATTCCCGATAGTTTCAAATATTACTTCCTCTACCATATTTTCATACTTAGGATACATAAGATTGAATCTGGAGATACATGTATGAGATACATATTTTATTTGTTTGAATTAATAGGTTGTAACCAATTTCCATAATTAGAGGAGTAATTAAGGATATATATGAATAATTAATTCTGAAAATTTAAATTAATCAAATCGCTTATCATAAGGCAGAAATCAAGGAGTGTATCTATAATTAATTAATTTCAATTTATTATTTCAAAATTATCCTTTGAAATAATAAATTCATTATATTATTAGTAATTAACAAAATCATGTATATCTTGGTCATGTTATTTGATTAATTTCATTTAGTACTCTTAAAATAATAAATTCGTTAATTTGATGTATCTATCATCTATATATGATGTATCCAACAAATTAAATACTTAGATACATGAGTATTATACAAGTACATTCATATGTATCATAGAAGTATCTAGTATTAATTTCGTGTATTTGTTATATGTGTCAACTATTAATTTCATGTATCTATTTATATGATCTAGTTTTAATTTCACGTATCTAGTATTAATTTGATGTATCAAGTATCAATTTCATACATTATATTCAAAAACATGTATCTCAAATACATAGCAAGTATATACATGTGATTATGTGGATCTAAATATAAAATGCAACTGAAACACACAAATTTTAGGAACAAATCATGACCGCGAGATACATGTATCATTAAAAGTGAGATATGTGTATCCAACGGTATTAAAAATCGAGATACGTGCTATTAATTTGAATTAAAGGTGAGATACATGTATTCAACAATTTTAAAGAATCGTTCTTAAACTTAGATCTATTTTCGACCTATTTTATGAATGGTCATTCATTAAAATTTGAGAAACAACAAAAGCTAGCAAACAATGTAAAACCTAATTTGTAAAAGTTTATAAAATCAAACTTTAGAGCAATATGAACTCTACAACTCATATATATTTAATAGAAAATACATATACATTTAATAAATAAATAAAATACATAGAATAAGGAGAAGAACGGTAGATATATAGATGAAAGGAAGATACATAAGACATTTGGATACACAAACATCAGACATATGGAAGAATGACATGTGCATATGACATGTAGATACGCCTGGGATCCAAATATGAACCAAAATCGTTTTTGTTAGATATTATGAGGAGGACGAAGGAAGAGAGAAAAAATGGCAGAGGACGTGGGGTTGGGGGAGGGGGGGGGGGGGGGGGNGAAGGAAGAGAGAAAAAATGGCAGAGGACGTGGGGTTGGGGGAGGGGGGGGGGGAAGATATATAGTTGGTGAAGGAGATTGAGGGAGGTTAATTGTTAATGTACCTTCTATTAAGGAGTTTAAATTTTAAGATAATTATTCAATATCATATCTGATTTAACTTTTTAAAATATATGGTATAATTATTAAAAAGTGATATTAAGAGTAATATTTTTAAACTATAGATAATATATGTATATATGGTAGTTAAGTATGTCTAATTATATAGTTTTTCCTTATTATAATTACCAACATCTGTGGACTATAATCTGTATTGGCCCATTCATAATTCTAAGTTTCAAACTTGAAATAATATATTAAAAGATCAAAACTATGAAAAAATATAAGAAATATTTAAAAATTATATCAAAGTAAATATTTTTATGTATAAAATAAAATTTTAAAATTATATATATAATGTCGGGTTGGTTTGGGCTCAGGTTGGCTTTTTTTAGTTAAAACCAAACCAACCCAAATATAGTCAGGTTTTTTTTTTCAAAACCAAACCAAGTCAAACCAAACCACTAGTCAAGTTTTTTTTTCGGGTTGACTCAATTTGCGGTTTGGTTCGATTTTCAATTCGATTTTGTACGCCCCTACTAACAACTAGTACATGGAACAGTGGTAGACTCACAAATGTTCTTAGACTATAAACCTTGTGAAGCTGGTATATATATTGGCCTCCGCATTAGAGGTTTTTGCCCGTTTGGCCATACGATATGGAATCATATCAGATATCATAATATGAAATTATGTGATTGAATTGAAGTTTTTTTTGAACATTCGATATGAAATTTTTTGTTGTATATTTTCTAATAAACTTAAGAATCTCATAAGTTATAAATTATTAAAATAGCCCCAAATGTTTATCCAATCTTATCAAATAAATAAAAATTTATAAAATCGCATAATAAATTATTACAAAACTATGTGTTCTCCACTTAAGTAATTGTTTCAGCTAACTTTAATTGATCAAGCTTTAATTAAAGGGAAAAAGTACAAGTACCCCCTAGATTATGACCGAAATCTCAGAGACACACCTTAATTAAACTAAGGTCCTATTATCCCCCCCTAACCCATTTTTTTGTAATTTTTTACACCTTTTTGGCTTACGTGACATCCAAATATCTCCCATGCGCCTCGATTGCGTGCAGTCACAAAGTGTGCTATGTAATCCAAATGGTGCACAAAAATATTTTTAAAATGAGTTCAAGGGGGTAATAGGACCTTAGTTTAGTTAAGGTGTGTCTCTAAGATTTCGGTCATAGTATAGGGGGATACTTGTGCCTTATCCCTTAATTATATAAAAAAAATTGAACATAAATTGTAGTGTACTAGTCTTTAATATAATCCTCCCAGATAGTACGAACAATCTCCTCACATTGAACTTACATTTCTCGATCATATGACCGAGAAGACGAACCAACATTGTTATTTTGAGTCATTTGTTGGTCAATATCATCCGCAACTATATTTTCATGCTCATAAACCATAAATATTTCATCACTCCTTTGATATTCTCGCAAATAATTATGTAACACTGCACAAGGTATGACATTTTTCACTTGTGTGTCAATATCATAATGGTTCATGCCTTGTATCACTTGTGTGCAATTACACATTTTTAGTGCATTAATTTCATGCTAAAATCAAACATATTGGAAGTAGTTATTATCAAACATACATCACCAATTTTGTCATTTTTCATATTAAATTGCTTTAAACATTTTCATAAGTAGCCAAAAGAGAAGTTTTTTTTTTAATTATGAAAAACCAAAAAAAAAAGTATCACTCCCTCCATTCTTATTTATATTCACCAAATCAATTCCTAATTTATCATTTATATGCACCAAATTTAAAGTAATAAATTTTATGTTGGTGAGAATAATAAATTTTAAAAAGTAACGATGTGATTATAAATTTTATTTTCATATGAAATAAATGGTTAGTAAATATAAATGTGGGTTGTTGTAACAAAATATAAACTTGTGGGTCAATTTTTATATTTGAAAAATCTCAAATGATGATATGGAATTCCCAAATGATGATTTTTGGAGAATATGAGATTCCATCTCATGATATGAAACCATGAGATGAAATCAACATGAATCACATGTCCAAACACTGATTTCATCTCACGATTTCATATCATGATTTGATATCGTATGGTCAAACACCTACTAGTCATGTTTAAGTCCACAAATCTTTTTCTGGTAAAACAGAAATCATTTAATTTTTAAGTTTTATTTATATGAAGTAAGCAGGAAACTACTCCAGACTAGTATATCAAGGAGATAATACAATTTTTAATTGGACACGAATAATATAACTTTTTTTTTAATTTCCACTCGGTGTTTGGAGTTCGTATTAGAGCTCCGACTAAATGTCACTGTAGGACTAAATCTGAATCGCGCACTTTATAACTACACGCAAAATAAAGCAGTCATTTCGACATTAAAAATATGAAATTTGGACAAATGTATATTTGGAAAAGAAGAGTTTAAAATAGTATTTGGAAGTACTAATTTGAAAAACTGCCGACCTAGGGTTTTTTCGATGGCCCCTACATAGGCAGCAATTGCGCAGCTACCATGGCTGCTACAGCCACTGGACAGCCTCCTTTCGAGGCTATCCAATCCGCCCCACCACCACATACGTCACGCTTTTCAATTCCAATACTCTAAATTCTAAACAATCTGCCATAATTAACAGAAAAACAATCGTAAAATCTATCAAAATAATTTATGGAGAACCTACTATCACGTTTTCAATGGAGGAAAGACAAGACTTTATGATCGAAGAGGGATTGCATCAAGCAGTGGTGTTTAAATTATCCCATGATGTGCCAGATTTGAAAGTATTAAGGTCAATTTTACCAAAACATCTTGATACCAAGGGCAATTGTTTAATTGGCTTACTTGCTCCAAGTCAAATTTTGTTGAGGTTTGACCAATATGAAGGTTATGTACTAGTTTTATCTCGCTCAGTTAATTATATTCTCTACAATGGAGAGGAGTATCAATGTAGGATTTTTCCATGGTCCATTGGATATAATCCTAAGGAGGAAATGATGTTAGCTGTGGCTTGGATTTCTTTACCGAACTTATCTTCGGATTTGTTTGCAAAGAAATCTTTGTTGTCTATAGCATCGGCAGTTGGGAAACCAATAGATATAGATAAAGCTACTCAAATCAAGTCAAGATCTAACATGGCTAGGGTCAAGGTTATACTTGATCTAACGGAAAAGCTTCCAAAACGTATAAGGTTGCAGTTTGTGGATGGAAAATCTGGTAAGTTGATCGAGATTTTTTAAGAGACACTACTAAAAAAACAGTGAATACCGACCTAAAAATTTCCGACCTCAAATGGAGGTCGGTAATTTCCGACCTCCGGAGGTTGGTATTTACAAGTAGTCGGTTTTTATGCAAAATAAAGAGGGAAAACAAAATTCCGACCTCCGGAGGTCGGAATTTT
>NC_064288.1:5017108-5022246 GCF_019186545.1 Solanum stenotomum | reverse complement strand
TTGTTCGGAAACAGTGGTGGAGCCATGTTATAGTTAGGGGTTCATCCAAACCCCCTTCGGTGGAAAATTATATTATTTATACATGGTTGGTTAAAATATTTTTTTAGATAGATATAGTAGATGTTGAACCCCCTTTGGTTACTTCGTTTGTCTATCTTTCCAGATTTTGAACCCCTTTATTAAAAATTATGTCTCGTCCACTGTTCGGAAAAGGTCCGCATCCCAAGGGGAGTGATGTAGATAGCCTAATCTAAGCTTTAATGGTTGCTTCCAAAACTTGAATGCATAGCCTATAGGTGGAGAAAACTTTAATTACCATTGCTCAAAGTCTCCAAATGTTAAATAACAATTGTGCAACATTCATATGTAAGTTATTTCTCTGGCATGTGTTTTTTATAGTGAAAAGGAGAGATGTAGGAGAAAGAAGAGGAAACTGGTTAACCGCAAATGTTATACTTTCATCAAAGACCTACAGTAGAATAAAAATTGATTAGAGGCATAACATATTATGACAAACTCAACATTCCAAGAAACTTAAAATCAGCGGCATAAACTTTCTAAGGGCATTCATAATGGTGTCATAAAATAAATTATCCAGCTCTTTGGCCTCAAATATCGCAAAAGACATAACCAGAAAGCCATTCATGCCTTTAAAAATCATAATTAGTGTCCAACATGCATGAACAAAATTTCACAGACAAATCAAATACTCAATTTTACAAATAAAAAATAGCACATTAAGATCAAGAGTCATATAAAATTAACAATAATGGAAAAAGATAAGGAATAAAAATACCTTGATGACTCAAGAGCTATGGATAATAAGAAACATGGTAAGAAACATACTAGTAGAAAGTTAAGAAAAATAAGAAGAAAATTAAACAAATTGTATCCGGAATATAAATAACTTAACATCACAAAAATTGATAACGAAAAATTAAATCAATTTATAGATAATATATCTAAAGTAGAATATAAATATTTTCAATATTTAAAATTACAATGAATAATGAGAATAACGAATATAGACAAAAACTTAATGAAATAATTATAGCAAAAAGACAAGAATTAACACATAGGCAAAGTAGACTTAACAGTAATATATTTGCAGGAATTTGTCACGAATCTATAATAGCACAAAGAAAGACTATTTTATATCTAGAAATACAAATAAATAACTTAGAATATAAACTTCAACACAATCTATAAATGAATAAGGAAGAATACGCAATAGATGAAAAAACATACGAAAACTATGACGGATTAAAAATAAAGATAATATTTTCTAATCTAGGAAGAAGATATAAGAAAATAGGTGACAATTTAAATTTAATGTTAGAAAAAGAAACGGTAAAACTAGAAGATAGTTTAACTGTTATGATGAGAATAACAAAAGAAAATGAAGAAATAGATAGAAAAACAGAAATTGAAAAAATAAAACAACAAGCAAAAAAAGAAGTACAACAATTAGAAGAAGTAAAAAATACTAAAATAATAGAGCTAGAAAAAGAGCTAGCAATATTAAAAGAAATGTATGAAATTAAATAATAAAAAAAAGAACAAAAAACAAAATTAGCAAATGAGATAATTAAATTTAAAGAAAAATTGCAATTACAAGATGAATTAGAAGAAAAAGAAGAAAATAGCCGAGATAATCTACCCGAAATAAGAGTTGATGAAATAAACGACGATGATCTAGAACAACATTCGGAAACAAGCGAAACATATACGGAACTTTTAGCAAACATAGATAATACAAAGAATTTAGAAGTAAATACAAAAGATGTAAACATAGACGAAAAACCTAGCACATCAGGAGTAAAAGACCCAAAAAAATTTAATCAAAAAAATTATAATGAAAACTATAAGTAATATCATAAAGAAAAAAACTACATGGGATAAAAGATTAAGTAAAAAAAGGACGCCTAAACCAATAATTGGACAACATGATTTTTTAGATTTAGACTGTGTAGCAGATATAAATAAAACAATCCAATTATGGATGGGTACATATCAAAACAATTAAAAGATAACAAGATAGTAATAACAGAGGCACCAGGATACATAGAAAGAACACTTATAGGAACAGTACAATTATGGCTACAAAATTTAACAAGTGAAAGCTTAACAACTTTAAGAAGTAATAAAAAATTCGATAGAGGAATAGCTACTACATCTATGGAAATACTATATAAATACGAAATAGCTATAAGAAATGAATTTAGTAGTACGACAACACAGGTAAAAGAATAAAATAAAGAAAAAATCATAAATTGAAATCTAATGACAAAATTAGCAATATGTAATATGTGTTACATAGATAAATATACATGTGCATTTAGAGAATACTATTATAAAGGAACATATAGCATAGAAGAAAGTAAAGAAATAAGGAAATTATATTTTACAAAATTACCAGAACCTTTTAATTCAAAAGTAACAAAAAGTTGGAATGAAGCAGAATTAACAGATACCTTAGGAGCTAGAATAAAAATGTTGCAACGATGGTTTATGGAACTATGTGAAAAACATAAAGAAGAAATAACAATGGAAAAAATATTGGTAAAAAACTTGGCATGTTGCAAAAATAAAACAGCACCTCAATTTGGTTGTACGGATAGGTATTATAAAAATACAAAGAAATATAATAAAAAATATAGATCAAAATATAAATATAAAAAACCAAGAAGAAGGTACTATGTAAAAAACTACAAAACCAAAAGACCATATAGACCAAAAAGAAAACTAACGAAATGTACTTGTTATAATTGTGAAAAATTAGGACACATAGCAAGAGATTGTAATTACCTAAAAATCCAAAGAAAAAACAAATATCAGAATTAATAATATACAATGAAAAATACACGTAGATAGAATACATAGATTATCAATTAGAAAGTGAAGACAGTATATATGAAATATTAGAAAATGAAATAGAAAAAGATATAGAAATAGAATCAGACAATGAATTCTATAATATAACAAATGACTGAAAAAGATATACAAATAATAAATAAAAAAGAATATCAAGACGAAGAATCTTTAGAACAGAAAATAATATTTGATAATAGTATATTTGAACAAATAAAAAGAAAAGAATTAGACCTAAGCGTAGCAAAAATATTCGAAATACCAACCATAAGAAACTGGTTTAAACGACAAAAAGAAGAATATTATGTAGTAAGTCAAAGAAAACATATCATAGATTGCAAATACACTAAAGGAAAGGCCAAAATACCAATAATAAATAAACGAATAATAAATAAAGAAATACAAGATATTAAGGCTAAAAATCCAATTAAATATGTACATTTAGGAGGTACAAAAATACTAATAAAAGCATGTTTTAGAGAAGGAATAGATACACCCATAGAAATATACTTAGCAGATGATAGAATTATACAACCCATAGAAAAAAGTATAATAAGTGCGGTAAAAGGTAACCTCATATACCAAAAATTTAAATTTATAATAAGTGCTAACTACTCAGTAGCAATAAATGATACAAATATAGATAAATCATTAGTATTATATTGGAAAATGTCAGGAATAGAACTAGCCCCGGGAAGTAAAATATTTACAGCTAGATGTAAAAACTTATATGTTTTAACAACAAAACATAAAATAATAGCAAAAAATAAAATAAATAAAATAAAAATAGAAAATCCTTTTGAAAGAATAGTCACAGTCATAGACAAGAATGACTATAGTTATAATGAAATTGACATAGAAGAAGATCTAGAAATAGTAAAAGAAAGATTAAGCACATCAAAAAAAATAAACATGAACTGTGAAATACCACAAATATCATCAAAAATGAGTATCTCAAGAAGAATAGATAAAACTCTACAAAAATCAATGGAAGAAGAAATAAAACCACATCATTACTACATAACGGGAATAATGGAACAACGAAAATATTTAATATTAATAGATACAGGACGAGAAGAAAACTATATTACAAGAGAATTCGTGACGGACGATGAAATAATAACTATTGAACAATCATGCCCCAAACTACCAAAAGCATTAATGTATACCCAAGAAACTACAGAAAAGGAAATAATCATTGGAGGAGAGCCAATAGTGATAAAATTCAAAATATATCAAGGAGATAAAAATATCATTTTAGGAATAAAATGACTAGAACAAGTAAAATCATATAATCTAGAAGACAAACAGTTAACAATAAATTATGAAAATAAAAGAGTAATAATAAAAAGGACTTTAGTATGATAAAAATATGAAAATATATATACTTGCAAAGATAATAATAGAAGGATATTACAATCGATATTATACACCAATGATAGATACGGGAGCAGAAGCTAATATATGTAAATACAATTGTTTACCAGAAGATAAGTGGGAAAAATTAAAAACACCGATAGTAGTAACATGATTTAATAATGAAGGAAGCATGATCACATATAAGGCAAAAAATATAAAAATACAAATATGGGAAAAAATATTAACTATAGAAGAAATATATAACTTTGAATTAACTACAAAAGATATGCTATTAGGAATGCCGTTTCTAGAAAAATTATACCCACGTATAATAACAAAAACACATTGGTGCTTCACGACACCGTGTAAACAAAAAATAGGAGAAAAAAGAGTAAACAATAAAAAATGAAAAAGAACAGAATGGATAAAAGGAAGTGAAAAAATTACACAAAAAATAGAAAATATAAAAGAAGAAGACCCTAAAATAGAATTAATTATATTCTTTATAGATAAAGTAAAAATAATTCAAGATAAGTTAGAATTATTATATAGTGATGATCCTTTACAAGGATGGGAGAAACATAAAACAAAAGTAAAAATTGAGCTAATTGATAATAATAGTATAATAGCCTAAAAATCATTAAAGTATAATTTTAATGATTTAACCGAATTTAAGATACATAAAAATGAATTACTAGAAAAAGGATATATACAAGAAAGCAATAGTAAGCACACAAGCCCGGCATTTATCGTAAATAAACATAGTGAACAAAAAAGAGGAAAAAGCAGAATGGTTATTGATTATAGAAATTTAAATGCAAAAACTAAAACATATAATTATCCGATACCAAATAAAATACTAAAGATAAGACAAATACAAGGATATAATTATTTTAGCAAATTTGATT
>NC_064288.1:4864955-5014858 GCF_019186545.1 Solanum stenotomum | reverse complement strand
ATGTAAATTAGTCAAGTATGCATTATTATGCATGTGCATATTAAAGTAAGTAGATAGGAATGATGGACAAGTGTAAAGTAAGGTATGGTGTGTCATAAGTAGTAGGTATGGTGTGTGTCATAAGTAGATGTGTCATATTATTAGGCACATTATTATACTATATAGGTACATTATTAAGTAGTATGTACGTGTAGTGTTGTGAAAGGTTGTAAAGTAGCAAATCCTTTCTATATAAAGGAAGCATATGTAAATGAGAAGGCAGGCAACGCCTAAATAAAAATCCTCTTTCATAAAACACTCTCTCAACTAAGATAAATATTTAAAATAATAATGAAAAAATCTGAAATCCAATCATATATTTCAGATAGCATGGCTAAGCAAGAGGCAAAGGTATATTGTTCAAAAAATATGCGGAACTAATTTCATATATTCCTGAATATCATATATATGATTGAATAAATTTATGTTAGTTATTATGTATTAGAATTATTTGAATCATGATTTCTAGTTTATTAGCACACTGAAAACAGGAAGAAAACTTCTATACTATGCCATCCGAATGTTGAAACTGGTAGGCGAAGAAAGCCGTTTAGGGGAGTAAACAAAGTTGAGGCGCTGATAAGAAGGAAGTATCCGCTAAAGTACGATGCTAGTAGTGACAGGAAAACATGATAAAGATAATCTAGTTCATAATGATCTAATATGAATTTAATCAATTATAAATATAATAGGAAGGAATAATTTGAAATAAAAAACCTGCATAATAAAGAACATGACTACATACATGCATGATGAAATGATAAAAAACTACGAAACTTTAATCTTATATGTACTTAAAAATATAGAAATAATTTAATTAAGAAGAATATTATGGGAAAAATATTTAATGATTACGAATCAGAAGATATATTAAATCAAGAATGGTATGAAATAGACCTACATGATTTAGACTACGAAAGAATAAAATGGTATGATTTAGAAATAAATTCAAATTAAAATGAACTATGAGTATTTGCAATATTGGATAGAATTTATGGAAGACATAAAACTATTAGAACAATTAATGGGGGAAAATTTATATATGTACCAAAGAACCCAAGATATGTTATACCTAGAATATATCATAAATAATATTAAAGAGATATCATGATTAAGACAATAAACAAAAGAATATTATAATAAAATCTTTGAATTAAATAACTCACCTACCACACTACCACCAACCATACTACCACCTACCAAAAAAGTCATGAATTCTACACCTACTACACTACCAAAAAAGTCATGAACCCCTCACCTACCATGTGATTCATTTACTCTAATAATCCTAATTTATTTTTGTCCCTCATTACCATAATAACAAGCTACAAAATTAATAAAACAAAGAAGCAAGAAAATATGTACCTCACCCATAAATAAATCAACGGAGTTCAAAAAGTGACCGCTATAGGCTTTTTGTTCTGCACTAAATCAAGGTAACCCTCTTCAATCAAGCTATATTTATGAAATAAAAGCAAGTTCTTGCAACATGCTAGAAATAAATCTATTTTTATCTTTGAAATTTCAATCTTTCACTCATTATCGGAAAGTTCTAAATGCACAATAACTAAAGAAAGTATACGTATATCGCACCACTAAGCGTGGATGTTTCAAGAGTGACATCTGCAGCCTGCATCCTCCATATCTTTGATACAAATAAATAATCAGAACACAAGAGGAAGTAGCAAATTATTCAACCCTATAGCAGTTAATATGTCAAGTGTCATTAAAATAATAATTAAAGAAATTGAAAGGATAGTAAAACTCATAAAACACAAATTGGCCAGATTAGCTTTGATCCTAATTGTTTCTCTATAAAACTCTTAAACACAAAATGATGAGATAACTTTGATCATAGAGAGTGATTAGTTAAACCTGAAAAGAGGAACTCTGCTTGAAAATTAGTACATAACTGATTCAATATATTTAACAAATTATTTGAGCAACAAAGTTATAATAAAATGTCTGAAACAACTAACAAACAATTGCAACAACACCTACCTAATGGAAAACAGCGAATTGCGACACAAAGATGTTAGAGTTTTGTCCTGATTCTCTTATCTTATTTGAAATTTATTTTTCCTTAAAGAAAAGACAAAACATTACCATAAATATTTTTACTTTTCCTGAAAGGAAAATATAATATCCTTTCATACTTGATTTATTCTTTCCTTTTAGGAAAAGGTTTTGGAGTAGCTAGTCCTTTTCTAGTAAGAAAATATATTAGGACTCTATAAATATATGTTTGTTTCTTCTAACACAAGAACAATAACATCCACAATGTAGTCGTTTAAGAGTCTTGTTTATGGAAAGATTTATTCTCTAAAGTTTCAATGTTTTTCTTTATATTAGTTTTGATATAATAATATTTTGATTTTTAGTATAAGTTTTTGTTATCTGATTTATCAACTATATGATTTGTAAATTGTAAGCTTCTGCATGACGTCTTAATCACCCTTCATAACCCAACAAGTGGTATCAGAGCACATGGTTCAATGATCCAATATTGGTTCAACAAGATTGAAGAAAGGTTCAAGTGGTTTCAAATCAATTTGCAACAACTTTGGTGATAATGAAGATTTTTGTCTAGCTACACGTGGAGAAGAAGTTTTAAACTATATTTTCAACATTCCTGTTGTGATGAAGACTATGTGAAGAACAAAAATTATCATGCAATTGAAGAAGGTGGATCAAGTTTTGTCAAGAAAATCCAGCCAAAAGGGAAAATTTGTTAGTGTTTTGTCCTGATTTTCTTACCTGATTTGAAATTTATTTTTCCTTAAAGAAAAGACAAAACATTACCATAAATATTTTTACTTTTCATGAAAGGAAAATATAATATTCTTTCATATTTGGTTTATTCTTTCCTATTAGGAAAAAGTTTTGGAGTAGCTAGCCCTTTTCTAGTAAGAAAAGGTTTTAGGACTCTATAAATATAAGTTTGTTTCTTCTAACACAAGAACAATAACATCCACAATGTTGTCGTTTAAGAGTCTTGTTTATGGGGAGATTTATTCTCTCTAAAGTTTCAATGTTTTTCTTTATATTAGTTTTGATATAATAATATTTTGATTTTTAGTATGAGTTTTTGTTATCTGATTTATCAACTATATGATTTGCAAATTGTAAGCTTCCGCATGACGCCTTAATCACCCTTCATAATCCAACAAGGTTTACCTTCCAAAGTAAGAGTCTTTTATCGTGATACTGGGGTATATAAGAAGAGACTCTTGGAGTTTGTTCTGCGTGGGACATGAATATGTTTATTAAATCTGTAGTTTGTTCAGTAGTATGAAGGAGTCATTAGGAAAAACAATATGCATGGGACATGAATTTGGAGAAGATCGTTAATATTTTTATACAAAACTCAAAAACAAAGAAAAATAAAAAGAACTTTTCATGCAAAATTTCAATATGGAGACACATGTGAGAAGACATGTACAAGTACATACATATATATACCTGGTGTGCGATAGACTTTGGAGGGGCGTTAAGCACCGTTTTAGAAGTCAGCCATGGGAAGGAAAGAAGGGTATAAAAGGTGGTGGGCAGAAATAGCGAGTTGAAGCTATTAAAAAATTTAGTTGGAGAAGATAAATAGGCGGTGGTAATATTTACGGCCGTTGGGAACAGACACGCCCTCTGTGAAGAGTCCTGTTATGAAGCGGATGTGACTCTTGAGTGTGGCGTTTATGGGGTGGAAGGGTAGGGTAGTTTTGTCATTATTTAAGTAAAAAAGAATTCCTCACTTGTGGATGCACCACGTCACCGGATTGAAGGTTTTCTTTTATATATAATGATATATATGATATATGATTAGGTTTTTGTATCTCTTGATTGTTTTGTCAGAACAGGATACTCTCAAATCATTGAATAAATAATTAATGCTATGACAACTCCTTTTTGTGGCTTGATAGAAGAAATCCGTGGATCGTTGGTACATCATGGCACGAAGTTTGTTACAGAGATGACTGATTTGTTGGAATCCAATGACTATAAAGGTACCATTTCTTAAAACCTATACAAAACTCATAACTTTTGTTTTTTTATATAACTAAATTTTATATGGTTTTTCTCTTTTCGTAGATTCAATTGAAAGGAATTTTATTATCTCATTTGTGATTTTATCATCGATCCCATTTTAGATTTTGTTTATCTTGTAGATCTAGGATCTCTCTTTTCCTTGTTGTCTTAACACTATTTCTATGCTTGTTAATTTATGTTGTTTTACTAGTTAAAAAAATGATTTTGTGTTTTTTTTTCTTTCTATAAGCATGTCACACACTCGACTATCTTCCTCCAAAAAGATTAGGATATTTAAATGGGGGAGGGTGAGCAAAGATTGTAAGTTAATTTAACTACTATTTAATCAACTCACATATGTATTTCACCCGTTCTTTTTGTAGAATAAAGAATAAAAATGTTCTTTGTCAATTGACCTAGAGTGTCATAGAGTTGGAGGAAAAGATTAATTAAATCCCTCAAAAATAAATTTTACGAGGTAGTTATTTTTCTTTTTACAAATCCATCTATCATCTTAAAAAAATAGATTCACTTGAGTGATGGAGGCACAAGATTAGGGTAGGAAGAGAGGGACATGATAAGATTTGATGTTTCTATCCGTAGTTTTTCCCTTCCATTTGTTTTTTTTTCTCCCCCCACCCCTCCCCCCCTTTGTAATTAAAAAAATTATTTTTGCTTTTTTAAATAATTTTTAATTATTATTTTAAATATATGTCTCTTATTTCATCCTCTTGAGCCCGTGCACCTTAAATTTTAATTTTTTTTCTTAATTTGAATTAACAAATTAAAATATAATTTAATGGCTATGTTTCACACATTAATTTTTGTTTTGGCTCAATCCTAACAATCATTTCATTACTGCCTCTACTTTAATTTGGTAAGACAATAGCCAATTTTCAGAATTTTTCAAAAAACTAGGTACATGCTACAATTATCTTACTATACTCAAAAACTATCTTAGAATGATGAAATTATTGAACTATTTTACCTTGCAAAAACAAGTATACAACTGAAAATTTTAGTAGTCAAACCCCACCATTTTAGTAATTTTTTGAAAAATTCAAAGTTTAGTTCAAGTGTATTATTATGAATTTTTTCTGTATTTTTTTTTGTTTTGTTTCTCAATTATTTTATTAGTGTTGATGGGTTGTTCCACATTCAAGGTCTATTAAATCATTTTTACTTGAATATTTTTGCAAGCTACTTTTGTAGGTACCAATAGTACACATGCATAAAACAAGTAACTTTGTAGTATAATCAAAAGTAACTAAATAACAGTCAATATGATAGAATGAAGAAGTTTTTTAAAAAATCCATTTTCCACTTCTACAAATATCTAAAACACAAAGTCAATGCTTAAATAATGGGTTAGAGTTTCGTGTTAGATACTAAGCATAGAAGTATACCCTCATTATAATTAATTAAGTACTATTATAATAGGTAATACCTTTTTCTAGAAGAGCATTTTGTCAATTTGTAGCTCAGTACTCTATAATAATTTATGACTCTTTTGTTATCTTATCTCTTTTAGCCGTGTGTAATTTTGTTACCATACATAAATACGGTTCTCAATCAATTAGGAAAATAATATTATCATAAATAAGACAGGTAATAACGCGTGGTTTTTATATATTTCTTTCAATTAATATCTTCAAATCAATCAGATTAGTTATCTTATTGATGTCAAGACATAAAATGTCATTTCTAGGATAATAAATAAGTAAACTGAGAATATTTTGCTAAATCTTCAAATTTCTTAGTTTCATATTCATGAAACTCAATTAACTCAGAACCTTTGTCCTGTTATATCTTACCTCGATAGTATTTGATCTATTTAGGGATTATTTGTTTTTGACAAGTCATTATATAAATTAGATTCAATATCAATATCAACTTATAGGATCTTTGATAATCTATATAATCAAATTATTTAGCCTAAAATAATATTGTTTATAATTATTTTATGGGAATCTGACTAATTATGTTGAACACGTCGATTAAAATATAAGTTGATCAATATAAACAATTGAATAAAGTAAAGTGTAGTAATATCACATAAAACATCATAATTGAATTTGAATGAGAAATAAGCACATGCTAATGATGATAAATGTGTGTGTATATCCCTTTCATGTTCTTCATTGACTTCAACAATGCATGGATATATCCAGTTACAACAGTTGATAGCGTTCCAGCGGCAATTTCAATTCTCTCAAAAGGAAAGGAAAAAGTTGAAGTGATGATAATATATGTTCATTCACTGGATTCGCTTTGTTTTAATCTCTTGAAACAAGCTGATGCCTTAGATATTGTAACTCTCTGTAACTATTTATTTTATCTTTCATCTTACTGTCATAATGGATAAGGTAAAATTCACTCACTATGCACAGAATTAACTATTCCCATGATGTATAATATAATTTAATTCTAATTTCAAACTACTCAAAATAATTGTGTAGTTGTATGTGACGAACACAATTAACTCTTTGCAAAGAAAGCTTTTGACGATGGAACATACATGTATCTGAAAAAGTCACTTGATGAAAATATATCTAAATACTTGTGGCAATTTGTATTAAGAAAGAGAATACAAAGAGAAAAAGTGAGAGAAGGACTAGATCCAAAAGAAGATCACGTGAAATATGTTGATAATATTGGTAATGAAAGTATTGTGGGAAATAAAGAACAAGTTTGAGAGAAGATTGTGTCTTTTAATAATGAGGAACAAAGTAATAATATTCATGAGACTGAAAGAAAAACATACAACTTGAGGAGCAAGATATGCAGAAAAGGCAAAAAAGTGATTGACAAAGGAGAAAGACAGAGTACTGCTATATCTAAGACTCTGAAGCAAAAGGACTGCATAGAATGGAACGACTTGGTGAAGGGCGTAAGTTTACCATATTAATTAATTTTCTCTACAGTTAGATTCTTTATATTTAGTGAAATGAATAGTGAGATTCATACTTTTTTTTAACGTACATTAAGATTGTTTGGAGTAAATGCATAGTGATTATTTTATTTACATGCACCTTAGATTGATCTAGGAATATTGCTGTAGTGATAAAATTAAAGTAACATTCTAATGGATCATGTAGGCTGCTTACCAAAGGAGATTCCCGAGATTATGAATGTGCCAGGTCTGACCAGGATGCAACTCACCAGTTATCTTTAGGTACATCCTTAAAAAGATTAAAGGAACTTCACAAGAATAGTTGAAAAAATTTATTGTTTACTTTTTTTCAACCGGTATCTTAATTATAAATGATTGTGTTTAATCATACATATTATACATTCATAGGCTATTTTCAATTTAATCAGTTGGATGGACCACGATTAAGGTTGAAGAAATTAAAGTGTTAGAAATAATTTATTATATATTTATATGTGTGTGTGTGGTAAGGGGGATTTGTTTGGAAAAAATACATTTTTTATCAAGTCGTTTTATTGTTCTATTGGTTACTAGAAAATATTTTTTGGGATGATTTTTCATCAACACTTGTGAGATCCATTTACTAAAATTATCTTAATATTAATTTTATATCAAAAAATCATTTATCTACCTCTACAGGTAGTGTTAAGGTCTGCTTACACTCTACTCTTCCCAAACTCCGCTTGATGAAACTTCATCGGTTATGTTGTTGTATCAAAAAGCATTTATTGAGATAAAATTCAACTTTGCAGCACTTCTGCCTGTAATCTTGGATATTATTATCATCTTTAGTGTACAAAAATTTTATCAAACCACTCACTAATTAATGAGAATTAGCAATAACTTTCATTGCATGTTTAGAATAGAGTTTTTCGATTCTAATTTCTATTATTTTTCTTGGCAACTATTCATTGAAATAATATTATCATTAATATTTAAATCAAAAGATTTTTTTTCCATTAAGTGTTAACCAACACAAATTTTTTTCTATTAAAATGACTTATGTCAAGCATTTCAAACACACCTTAAAAATGAGTCACGATGATATATATATTTGTAGTCCAATTTTTCTTTGATTCTTTTCCTTTCAGAGATGTCGTATCAACCAAAGGAGACCTTTAGAAGAGCAAAAATATATTCAACAAAGATCTTCAAGTGGTTCCCAACAAAGAATTGAAAGAAGTGGCCATATAATATTTGGGACAATACCCAATCTTCAAACAAATGTACCAAATCAAACTCATGGAGACCCAGAGTTTTCACTAGTTAATTCAAACAATATTTATGCTAGTTCAATTGAGCAACAACTCTATTACCCACAACTTCAAGTTCAACAACACTACCCCAGCCCATTTTTATCGGGCAAAAATATTTATGGGGGTAGGCTACAACAACAAAATGCCCCGTTATTTGATTGGCAAGGCCCAAGTATTGGAAGAACTAACAGTAATTTTTACATGGCGTTTAATAGTGGGGCTCATCATGATTACAAATTGAATCGTCAAACTCAAAACGATTACATCTTGGATCTCAATCAAGCCTATGTATCAACAAATTCAACTAGTGCAATGATGAATGATATGAATGGTGGAAATATGATAATTAATAGATCGGGAGCAGCCAATACCGATTTCCCGCAATACATCAGTGAACAAAACATTCATGTACCTAGCAATACTACTGCAACATCAAATACGGGTGCTAATGAAGGAAGTAAATTAAATGAGTGGGAAAATTGTGATGCGTATTTGAATTTTCATAATATGGATGATCTTTATCAGAATATTGGAGATTCAAGTTCGTTCCTAACTAATGGACATGGAAGTGAGTATGATCAAGTTTACTTTGTTGATCAGATTTGTGCTTCTATAGAACTTTGCTTACTACTCTTTAATTATTCGAAGTAGAATGTAATTTTCTACATATGCAGGTGGTAGGGACACCAAGTGTCTAATTTCAAGGAATAGCAAAATTTCCAAAGTGAATCATAAACATGATAAGCCAATGCTATAAGTGACAACTCGAACTCATAGGGACTTCCTACCGTGAAAGATTTTTTCTCAAGTGGTTGCAATCTGTAATATTAATTTTCATTTTTTGGGAACTTGTTTTTTATATGACTTGCATTGCTTGAACTTATGGAAAGTGAAAGGACTGTTTTATCCAAAATAAGAGAATGTATTTGAATACTCATTTAAATTTGAGATTGTTTGTCTTCCTTTCAACTTCAAGCTCTCGAAGAGTCTTCCTTCACTATATAAAAAATGATCATTAGCAACAATTAATTAATGGAAATAGCTTAATTATTCCTAAATATGTATTTATAGAGGCAATTAGAATTTTTTGTATATGTCTCTAAAGCTTTTAGCGACATTGGTTCTAATGACACTTAAATAAAGTTGGTAAAGACTTTATCACTCTTTATTAATGTCTATATTTATTGGAGCTAAAAGTTATTTTTGTCATAGGGCTTGAGCCGATATTGTCTAACTTAGCTTTCTGCTTATCTTTTTTCTCTCTTCCCCGTCTTCATTTCTATCACAGTTTATTCTTTGTCATTTCTTATATTGGTTTCTACGATATAAGAGACCATAATTTATATTTTACTTAAAATGCCGTAAAAAAATCTATCTTTGACCCCTTAATGGAGCTTTATAATATTTTCAGACGAGAAATGTCATTTGTGTAGTAATTATGAAAAATTGAGAATCTGAAAATGGAATATGTGCCAGAACTTTAAAAGACCTTGCACAAGCAATATCAAATGTTATATCTTGAGAGTTTCTTCCAATTGCACATGTTGTCGTGTCATTAGAGCTTAGCATATCTTAAGTCATATAAGGTTGACGTGTTAAAGGCTGCTGAGAATGATTTCGATTGTAAATTTTCTCGGATGGATGTGACTCAATATTTTCTATCAAATTTTCCCCCATATCATCAAGGACATATTTGGTATAGTAAAAGGGCTATAGTTGTGTGATAGTATCACCCACAATAATTTCAGCCAATACATGTTAATTTTATGGGTGACATCATTTTTTATGATGTTTTGTGATGTTATGATGTTAAATTTGCTTAACATATATGTCTTTATCATCTTCATAATTGAATTTCTCATACGCATGTGATTGATTATTGGGGAGGTCAACTTTGATTCATTCAACATTTTTTTCCATTGGTTGGATGAAATATCCTTTGCTACTTGAGCTATCTAGTTGTGCAACTGTATTGATTTCTTTTTTGCAAGATTGAAATTTGAGCGGCATCTATTGTGGTCAAATGTCTTAGGATCCACAAGAACTATTTTTCTACTTCTGGCACATAAGATTTCGATGGGTTCCAACTCTTATACCTTTTGATATCGCCTTGGAGGGATAATAATTAGCGTCCTTTATGTCCATCTTGTTTCTGGAATGCAAACTTCAAGGAATATATCCATAGAATGTGAAACCTTTGGGAGATTAGTAAGAACATAGGAATTTGGTGCTCATTAAAAAACATCATATTCTTCACACACTATGGAGGAAGGATATCCGATTTGTGATCATAGATAGGCCACCATTGATTTAAAAATTATTGAGTAAATTCAGAGACTAATTGCTTCCCCCATAGGAGAAACCAAGAATGGTTGCCGGTGTTATTTGGAAAGTGAAGGAATGCATCCATGCTTTTTCGTAATCAAAATAATCATAATTTTGGGCATCAAAATATTGGAAAAGTCTTTTTAAACTTTTTTGGGTGAATGACTCATTCCTTTGGTGAGATTATTTTATTAATTCATATATTTGTGTTTTCTAGTCTATATGTTGTTAAATAAACATGATCGGGTATCTCTGAGGATGAACTCATAAAATTCATGTGTATATTCAAAAGTTTTTTTGATAAAATTTGAGGGATGGCTAATGGCTAAGTATTTTCTTAGCTAACTCATGGGGTTGGAAATACAAAAATTCAGATCCCTTTGATATATTTTATATCAATATAAAAAACACATCACAATAAAAAATAGATAAAAATAGCTTTCCATCAAGGAAATATACCTTTAGAGGCAAGGTTTGGAACATCCTTTTGAAAAATAGACTTTGCAGCTTTACAATCAATTTGCTATGAAAAATTAGATTAAGTAAATCAACTTGAAATTTAGAAATACATAAATCTATTGCTAAAATTTCCTTTTTTATTGTTGGATAATTTTTTGGGATTTATTTAATTGCTTGGATGAAAATGCAATGATATATTCTTTATGATTTTTCCTTTTCTTTCAAATGTCTCCAAAACCAAAATTTAGCTCAGAGTGTAGCCAACCAGAACAATTAACAAGTTCCACTTCCTACAAATATTAGTGGTGGGTCGGTGGCAGCTTGGGTCCAAGAGTTTGTTATGTTGAATTTGCCTGAATTTCTAGGGTCGCAAGTTGGTGAAGACCCACAGAACTTCATTGATGAGGTAAAAAAAAATCTTTGGGGTGATGAAACTAACGGGGAATGATAGGGTAGAGTTGTCGTCCTACCAGCTTAAGGATGTGCATCACATATGGTTCATGCAGTGCAAGGAAAATAGAGTGAGAATACAACTCCTGTGACTTGGGAATACAACTCTGGATAGGTTCTTCCCATGAAATTTGAGGGAGGCTAACGCTCGAGAATTTATGAATTTGAGACAAGGTTCAATGTCAGTCCAAGTGTACGAACGTAAGTTCACCCAGATCTCCATGTATGCTCCTAGGGCACAAATGAGTAAGTTCCTATTTGGGATATCTGACTTGGTGAGGACAGAGTGTAGAAAATATATGTTGTTAGAGCATATGAATATGTCTAGGCTCATGACTCATGCTCAGCAGGTTGAGGGAGATAAGCTTAGAGAACTAGTTAAGGACAACAAGAAGGCTAGAACAGGAAACTATGAGTGCTCTCAGCAGAAATGAGGTGGTGGAAGTCACTCACAGTTTCACGAGAAATCTTCAGCCTCAACATGTTCATTAGCTAGTGCTCCATCCCTGAAGTTTTGACAAGTTCAGAAAGATAGTGCATCAGTCTCTAAGTCGCAAGGGAGTACTTCAGGTAACAAGGCCTACCCGACTTGTCCAATGTGTGGTAAGAACCATTCGAGCAAGTGTCTTGCAGGAGAGGAAGGATGTTTTGGGTGTGGTCAGTTTGGTCACAGGTTGATAGATTCCCCTTTTTTTAAATAAGGACAATGGGGTAACAATAATAGGGCTCAGTCTACAATTCCAACAGAACCAGCAGGTTGCCTAAGTCAGTATGGTACTTCATCTGGTAAAGGTTGCGTCAGTGCTAGAATAGGTTCTATGCTCTCCACGCTCGCCAGGACAAGAAAGATTTTCCTGATGTGGTCACTCGTACGTTATGAGTCTTTCATTAAGATGTTTATGATTTGTTAGATCCAGGGGCTACTATTTCCTTTGTAACTCCATATATAGCAGGGAACTTCGGTATAAGTACAGAAACTCTCTCAAAACCCTTCTCAGTCTCTACTCCAGTTGGTGACCCACTTATATCTAGACAGGTATACAAAAATTGCCCTATCTCAGTCCCTTAGAAAGTCACCTCAGCAAATCTTATAGAGTTAGAAATGGTAGACTTTGATATCATTCTAGGCATAGATTGGTTACATTCCTATTATGCCTCAGTCGATTGTAGAACTAGGATCATCTATTTTAAGTATCCAAGCAAGCTAGTCTTAGAATGGAAGGTAGCAGCTCAGTGCCCATGGGTCGATTTATCTCTTACCTTTAGGCTAGAAAAATGACCTCTAAAGGGTACATCTATCATCTAGTTCGGGTTAAGGATTCAAAATCTGAAACACCAACTCTTGAGTCAGTTCTTGTACTGAATGAGTTTCCAGAAGATCTTTTCGGAGTTTCTCCCGAAAGGGAAATCGACTTTGAAATTGATCTCCTTCCAAATACCCAACCTATTTAGATTTCTCCTTATAGAATGGCTCTAGCTCAACTTATGGAATTGCAAGAGGAGTTGAAAGACCTTCTAGATAAAGGCTTCATCAGACCTAGTATTTCTCCATAGGGTGCTTTAGGGTTATTCGTGAAAAAGAAAGATGGTTCTCTCTAGATGTGCATTGACTACCGGCAGTTGAACAAGGTCACAATCAAGAATAAGCACCCTATCCCAAGGATTGATGACTTGTTCGACCAACTTTAGGGTGCTACTCATTTTTCGAACATAGACCTCAGATCCGGTTATCATCAACTGCGAGTCATAGATAGTGACATCCCGAAAACAACCTTTAGAACTCGGTAGGGTCATTATGAATATGTAGATATGTCATTTGGACTAACCAATGCACCTGCAAAATTCATTGATTTAATGAATAAGGTGATAAAACAGTATTTGGACTTGTTTGTTATCGTCTTTATTGATGATATCCTCATTTACTCTAGGAATGAGGAGGAACATGCGACTCATCTAAGAGTTGTTCTGCAGACTCTCAAAGATCACCAATTATTTGCTATGTTTAGGAAATGTGAGTTTTGGTTACAATTAGTTGCTTTCCTTGATCATATAGTATCTAGCGAAGGGATTCGAGTGTATTCTCAGAAAATAGACGCAATGAAACAATTGCCCAGACCCACCTCTCCAATAGATATCAAAAGTTTCTTGGGTTTGGTCGGTTACTGCATCAGATTTATGGAAAGATTTTCATCCATAGCTTCCCCATTGACTAGGTTGACTCAGAAAAAGGTAAAGTTCCAGTGGTCAGATGAGTGTGAGAAGAGCTTCTCATAACTGAAAACTAGGTTGACTACAACTCCCGTGTTGACTCTACTAGAAGGTTATGTGATATATTGCGATGCATCCAGAGTCGGCCTAGATTGTGTGTTGATGCAGCGAGGTAAGGTTATAACTTATGTTTTAGACAACTTAAGGTACATTAGAAGATTTATGTGACATATGACCTCAAGCTTGCAACAATAGTATTTTCCTTAAAGATTCTGAGACATTACTTTTATGGTGTTCACTTAGATGTGTTCAAAGATCATAAGAGCCTCCGGTATGTATTTAGCGAGAAGAATGGAATCTTTGCTAGAGAAGATGGCTTGAATTCCTCAAGGACTATGAAATGAATGTGCTTTACCATCATGGTAAGGCCAATGTAGTAGATGATACTCCTAGCAGACTATCTATGGGTAGTGTCGCACATGTTGAGGAAGAAAGGAAGGAATTAGCAAAATTTGTTCACCGGCTTGCTCGCTTAGGAATTAATATTAAAGACATGTCAGATAATGGTGTGATACTTTAGAATAGATCAGAATCTTCATTGGTAGCGGAGGTTAAGTAAAAACAAGATAATGATCATATATTGCATTAGTTGAAGGGTGCAGTTCATCAAGAGAAAGTAGAAGTTTTCTCCCAAGGAGGAGATGGTGTTCTTTGTTACCACGGTCTCTTATGTATTCCTAAGGTGGGTAAGTTGAGGTAGCAGATCCTTACATGAGCCCAAAACTCAAGCTATTCTATTCATCCAGGTGCCACTAAGATGTACCGTGATATATTGGAAGTCTTTTGCTAGAACGGTATGAAGAGGGCTATAGCAGATTTTGTGGCTAAGTGCCAAAATTGTCAACAGGTTAAGGTAGAACATAAAAAACCAGGAGGTATGACTCAAGAGATTAAAATTCCTACATGGAAGTAGGAAGTTCTAAACATGGATTTCATTATGGGTTTACATCGTACTCGCAAACATCATGACTCAATTTGGTTGATAGTAGACAGAGTTTCTAAGTCCGCTCACTTCTTGGATGTCAAGACTATAGTTTCAGCGGAGGATTACGCTAAACTCTACATAAATGAGATAGTTAGGTTATATGGGGTTCCTTTGTCTATCATCTCAGTTAGGGGTCCTCAGTTTACCTATAATTTCTGAAAATCGTTTCAGAAAGGTCTTGGTACTGAAATTAATCTCAATACAACCTTTCATCAACAGACGGATGGTCATGCAAAACGTACCATTTAGACCTTAGAGGACATCCTGAGAGCTTGCGTGATTGAGTTTAATGGTAATTGGGATGATCACTTATCTCTCATATAATTCGCCTACAGTAACAATCATCATTCTATTAAGATGGCCGCTTATGAGGCATTCTATGGGCGTAGATGCAGATCTCCAGTTTGTTGGTTTGAAGTAGGTGAAGCAGCCTTGATTTGGTCAGATTCGGTCCATGAGACTATAGAAAAAGTTCAACTAATCAAAGATAGACTAAAGGTATCCCAGAGTCGTTAGAAGTCCTATGCAGATGTGCAGAGAAGGGACATAGAATTTGAAATCGATGATTGGGTTTTCCTAAAGTTGTCACCTATAAAGTGGGTGATGAGATTTGGCAAGAAAGGGAAGCCAGTCCTAGATATGTAGGTCCTTACAGAATCTTTGAAAGGGTTAGTAAAGTGGCTTATGAGTTAGAGTTAGCAACAGAACTAGTAGCAATTCATCCGGTCTTTCACATTATATTGTTGAAGAGGTGTGTGGGTAATCCAACATCAATAGTGCCATTAGAGTGTGTGGCTGTGTGATTAAATATCGTTATCAAAGACGCTACATCCAATTCTAAGCGTCAACGGTTGTTAATCAGTATATAACCCAACTAAATGAGTTGGGATCGAATCCCACAAGGATTGGTACATGTTTGAGAGTCAAATGGAAAGAATTAACGTGTTCAAATCAGTCATAGTAATAAAAGTTATCGAATAAAAACATCATTCAAATAAGGGGTTTACACAAGTGTCAAATGCGGGGTTTTGGTTTGGAATTAACAACTACAAACAACAGCAATCAATACGAAGTAACAATAATGAGATGGGTTCTTGGGATGTGATTTGATTATAGGCTAATATAGACAAATGGGTAATTGCAACTATTAAAAAATAGATAGATATTAGTGAGTAAGCTAGACTATAGAGGAGGTACACTTTCTCTCGAATAATTTACCCCGAATCAGGTCGATTTCTCTCGAACATCAACAAGCATGGAAAATAAGAACAACCCACACATTAGTCCATACAGTCTCTCGAGCTGAATGTGTGGAATTGGGTTAAGGATTCACTCTCTCGAGCTGAACCCAGGTTAACCCAATACCCACACACTATCAATCCATAATTTTAGTTTTAAAACCACTTTCTTGAGCAAGCCAAAAGCACATGGGTAGAACTGCATTTGCAAGTAAAATTCTTAAATTAAACTAGAATTAATGATTGAACTCACTTTTAAATAGCATTTAAACTAACAATTAGCAATACACATAAACTAAATCAGCCCATAATCACATAATCACACCTCAAGAATTGGGGTTTTAGCTAGACATTATAAAAAGATAAAAATTGTTACCAAATTGAGTTTCCATCAACTGGTAAGATTGATTTCGTCTTTACAATGTTCCAAATCTAAGAGTCTTAAAGACCCACTTAATATTTCTCAAAAGTGAAAAATTTCAATTCTTCAAAGCTTAGGAAAAACTAGAGAAAAATTGTCTTAGTCTAGGAATAGCAGCTATAGTTTAGATATTATGATATTAGATACTAAACTAAATGTTCAAAAATGTATTTATAGTCGTAAAAAATGTTCTGCGAAGAGCCAATTGGTGAAATAAGTCGGGCTCGCCGAACCACTCGGCGAGCCGCCCTTTGATCATTTCAGTCGCCCTTCTATCTTGGCATTCAGCATCCTCAAGGTCTGTAAATTTAGGTTATCCAAAATTGCATCGCGGAACCACTCGGCGATTCACCGACTACTCCTATCCATTGCCAACTTGGTTCTCACCTTTAGGGCTCGGCGCACTAGAACTTTAGGTGGTCAAATAGCCATTCACCGAATCGCCAAGTGAACTTGGCGATTACCAGGCTTTTGTTTCTTCATTCTTTCAACTGACTTTGTTCCTTTTTACAAATTAGTGTCCTTGCTTTGTTCCTCAATCAATATACCTGGAAATCAAGGGTTTTACATCATTTATTGGCACAAAATAAGCATTTGAGGACACTAAATCTATATAAAAGAAGCCCTAAATAAGTCAAAATCTAGGACTCATCAACCCCCCCAACTTAAACTTTTGCTTGTCATCAAGTAAAACTCAAGTTCAGCAGTTCAAAAAGGATGTCTCAAATAGTCCTACACAAGACTAATTCATGAATGTGCACGGCAAGACTCAACTTACTCATGCAATGATCAATTGTGCACTCAAAGATTCAAGTTGTGACTCACCATCATCCAAGATTCTCAAGTTCACAATACTTGCTTCAAATGCAAGTTCAAGCTTAACAAAGGTACTTAAATGCCCTCACAACAAGAATGATTCCATATTGACACACAATTGTTCAACAAATTATAGTTCCGGAATCACATACAACTCTCAAACTAACAAAGATGAACACATAAATGACTTCATCCATAGGTTTGCCCCTATTTTCCAGTCAACATTCACTTCAACTCACTCAAGATCAAAAAGGTCTTTTCAAGGCTTGTAACGGGGTTGAGTGCAAAGGTATGGTCATTTAGGCTCAGTGGTTACTATCCTCATGAAATGTGGTGTGAACATCAGTTTCTTTCCTTTTCTTCAACATTTTCACTTGTGCTCAAAATCTCACCCTATCATTCACTTCCAATGGAATACCGGACACACCACTTCTTTTGCCACTTTCACAACTTTTATTTCACAACGTTTCATTCATTTTCTTTTTCATTCCATTTTTTTTGTTTATAAAGGGGTTCCATCTTTTTTAAAAACATGGATCAAGGGGGACTTCTTCACACTTCTTGATTCACCTTCTCTTTTCACCACACCCCTAACTTAGGCTTTTGGCCTAAGTTGGCTATTCTAACAAACCACACTTCATGAGGATTATGGGTGAATGGATAAAAAGGGTTGGAAATTTCATCAAGTTTCTTCCAAGAAAAGAATAAGGCTCCAAAAGGGTTTCAAGCAAAGTTCACACAGTCACAAGGTTGGACACAAAAAGGGCATATTGTCAAATTGTTTCACTCTTCAAAATTGTTGCCTAAGATCATTTCAAGAGCTTTCATCACTTAGTGAACTAGACAAACGAGGTAAATTCTGGTTTTCATCACACAAGGTTCATGGTATGCTCATCACACAAGGCATTGGCGCCAATATCAAACAAGACTCGACACTTTCTCTAGTGTGCAATATTCATCACAAGAGACTCATTCGATAATCAGCTAGTCACAACGAGATGCAAAAAGTTCACATATTGTCTATGAAACTTCATTTGGCCTCGTCATAGCCGTGCATTCATTTTTGTTCGATTAAGAGTACTATTCAAGTTATCGGTATTGATCATAACCAATACTCAAATTTGCACAAAAACAACCATAATCATACACAAGAGGTGGCAATTTTTTTTAGAAGGGTCAAAAACTATTTGCATTTAAAATGAGGAGCCACAAGATCAAACATCCACAAAACAGTGTCAAAACACAATATACAACACAACAACCCATTAAATGTATACCAAAATGATAATCTCAAGAGGTAGGTATGGAAATACCTCACCCCACCACAAATAAAAGTAGTTGTACTCAAATGCAACAAAGTAGTAATAACAAATCAATCGAAATGATAGAGAGGGAGATAAAGGAAAATCCTGTCTACATAGTTTCTCCATCAGTTGGGGTATCAGTTCCCGGTGCAACATCAACACTACTTGCTCTACTAGGATCAGCCATTGGTGTGTCTGCCAATGAGATCTGCAAAGCTGAATCTATCATTGCTTCCACAATCTCTGGCAGGCCCCCATAGGTATCCTCCTCATCGACACCCAGCTGCTCCTCATTAGTCTCAGGCTCAGAATCTACAAAAGTTATCTCCTCAACTCGAACCTCATCTCTAGTGGTAGCTGGAGGCACCCCTATATCAACGCATATTGGGGATCTCCACATTCCCATTAATCATGGACATGTTCGTGGACTTCAGCTGGTCTATGACCTGTCTCAGCTTTTTAATTTCGGCCTTTAGGGTCGTCACCTCTTCAATAACCCCATGGCCTTGCTCACACGCCGCTATTGTTGCCGCAAAGGCATCAATAGACACGCTAAGAGGTGTCACAACAGTAATGAGGCCCTCTTAATCATCCCGGGAATGGTGGCCTCAAGCCTGGAGACACGCCTATCAGTAGAGTTGGCTAGATGCCCCATCCGTAGTATCGTAGCCTGGGTGAGTGAAGGTTAGGAAGCAGAAGTAGACCTAGGTGGCAGACGGGTTGTAGAGGAACTAGGAGTCACAAAAGGGACAACACTAGATATACTAGAAGGCCAAAGGCCGGAGTAGGCAATACTGCCTTTGTAGGTAATGTATTAGTATCAGCGACCTAGAGGAATCACTTCGACATCCTTCTTCTCTTCTCGAGGCACCCAAGCCCGTCTGCACAACTCAGTGATCAACCCTGGGAAATAAAGAGAGGTTTGGCGCTGCTTGGCCCTCATGGCCATCTCCTGTGCAATGATCAAACCCAAGTTTAGTCTTGTCCCATCAATAATGCAACTAAGGCAGGCGGCTTTCGCGTGGCGAAGGATAGACTCATTCTGGGATGGCATGATAGAGTTGCTGATGAAGCCAAACCAGTACGTCGCTGCTACATTGAGGTCCTTTTTTTATAGGGGTGCTCCAACCTCGATCCACCTGGGAGTACCGTCAGATAGAAGATGGGCCAAACACTTTTTCATATTCTCTAATGTTGTCCTAATCATGTATTGACAGTCATCCTCAATTTCTTTTGAACACTCCAGAACTGCATTGGTAGTATCACTCTCACACTTCAGTTTCTTTCCCCTGACAACCACGTAATCAACCGGCTTGAATTTAGCGGCCTGCTCCTTCCCTTGTGGAACTAGGGCTCCGTAGGCGGTGTAGAATTCCCGCATCAAATTTTGAACATAAGGGCCATGGGGTCTAGTGAATAACTGAAACTTGTGGGACCTCAAACAACTCTAATCTCCAAGTATCTGTCTATTACTCCATCAGTAGACAACCTTCTCTCCTCGATAATGGCCCTCAATTCCCCAGTCTTCAATTTGTTCATAGATTGGAAAGGAGGACCCTGGGCAAGTGGTGTTGGGACCACAGCCTGATCTAGAACTGGTGGAAGAGTAGTGGCCTGGAGAGTCCTCATCCTAGACGGATCATTCAACCGCTTGGAACGTAGCTCAACTCTCTAGGCTGACAATAACACATCATCCTCAGGCTCATAAGTTGCAGCCTGAGGGTCTTGGTGCTATTTCTCACTCTCAGAGGTGGTGAGGCGAGTGGCATATATCCCATCACTATCAGAGTTGGCATCCGATGATGCAGGCGCAAGTACCTTGCCTATCCATGTTCCTTTCCCACCGGTGGTAGGCAATTTTGTCACCCTTGCCTGGGATGGATCTGCATCCTCATTGATAATAATTTCCTTTGCCCTCTTGCGGGGCGGCATGTCTTGACCTGCTACTTTTGGTCTAGCCATATCTACAACATAAATTGGAAACTGTTAGAAACAGTTGAAGAAAAATGTAGAAAATATATTGTAGATAGACCCACCGAATCGATCGGCGAGTCGCCAAATCACTTTGCCGAGCTAAATCGGGCTTGCCGAAAGGATTGGCTAAAATTTTTTCCAGAAAAATGGCTTGTCAGTGATGGAAGGGGATTTTCGACGAATCACCGACATCATTCGTCGAGCATAAACTAGTCCGCCGAAAGTTATAGTGTATTTTAAGGGGTGGGGACGCAGAAAGGGCAATTATTGAAGACCTTCGACGAGTCGTCGAGTGCACTCGGCGAACTAAAGCTTCTCACAAAAAATTACAGCACCCAAAATCAACAATGGCATGAAATTAAAGGCGATAAAGGTGGATTTGGCGAACCTCTGAGTGGTTCGGCGAGCTTGACCCAGCTCGCCAAATTGCCTAACGTGCCTACTTTCAACCTCGACTTCCAAATTCAACCCCTCAGCGCGTGAAAAGAAAATCAAACCATACACTAATTCAATTAATCCTAGACCCATAAGATCCAACACGCCGGGGTACTTAGACTTCCCCTGGTTTGGCAAAAATTGGTCATTTGATGGCTTTATCCCTTAAGAATGATGTCAAACACTCCATCATTGGGAAACACATGTCATTTAGCACAATTTTGGGTTACTTAGACTTCACCGGACTAGAATCCACAACAATTAAGCACAACCTAACAATTTATGATCAATTTTAAAGCATGCAATTCGGGAAATCAACATTTAGGCAATTTAGGTATGGAATAAAAACTAAAATAGGTACACAAGCACACAAATACGCTTTCAGAGAGGCCCAACACACATCAATAAGAATTAATCAATTCCAAATGATTTTCACCACTAATTACGAGTTTTGGTGTTTAGAAAACCAACCTTTAGTGCCGAATATAAGAATTTGTAAAGCTAGGCAGCAAAGTATCTAACTCTAAATACCGATCGACCACTAGAAAGTGGTAAAAAGGCAAAAATACAGGAAATATAGAGTGTGTGTGTGATTTTATGCCATTAAGACGTGAGGAAATGTGAAGCAGTTTGAAATTTTACACCTTTGGCCTTTTAAAAACCGTCCAGTTCTCTCCCTTTCGACGACATTAATTCTCTTCGATGAACTACTCGGTGACATGGCGAGTGGTTATATTCCTCACCAAGTTTTATAGGACCTGTAGTTTTTGTGGGGGTCCAAGGGCAGTCCAAGTCGAGCTTACTGACTTTTTCGGCGAGTCGCTGACTGGACATTTTGCTTGCCAACCTGAACTTTTAAAACAGATTCTACACTTAAACCTGCAAAATCAACACACGATTATTTCGAAAACAAAAAGAATACAAATAAAAACATGGGTTGCCTCCCAAGCAGCGCCTCTGTTAACATTGTGGCACGACGTAAGTCCCCACTTAAGTTTCATTCTTGAGGTTTACCATAATATTACTAGGCAAACCCCTTTCTTTGTCTAGGGAAGAGACGAGACAACATATGACCCATTTGGGTCTTTAGTAGCTGAATTAACATGGAATTTGAGGTAGTCATTGAATTTATCCTCGAGACATTCTCTCTTATTTCATTCAACACTCTGTCGTGTTTTTCTACTTTGTGATGAATGAGTAAGAGCACCTCTTCTATCTGCCCACCCTCATACTCCTTGGGCTTTCTGCGCTTGGGAGTGGGAATGTACATATCTTTCTTTTTGTACATTACTTCCATTTCCATGATCTTTTTGCCCAAGACATCCAACTGGGTTAACAGTTTGGCCACATTCTGATCCTTTTCTTTCTCACTGTTGGTTTTAGTCATGTGATCAAGGATTTGGGCTACTATTGCATAGGGTAGTCGTATTAGACCACTCAGAGAAAGTTGGTCAGCCACACCTCTATTTTCAAGACCAAGACCTCTATAGAAACATTCCAGTAGCATCTTGTCTGGGATTTCATGACGTTGTCACTGAAGAAATAGTGTCTTATACCTCATCCACAACTCCTAGAGCATCTCATCTTCCGAGTGTTGGAAGTTCAGGATATTATCCTTGAGAATCATCATATCCAATGGAGAGTGATTCACTTGGTTTTCGTTGCTTCCGGGGACACTCATTTGCTCTGTTCACAAAGAAACACACAAACTAAAATCGAAAGTAAGTAGATTCAACTATGACTAAAAAGAACAAAAGTCAACTTCACCAAAAGAATCTCAATCAACACCAATCCCCGATAGCGATGCCATTTTGATTAAATAACATTCTCAAAGACACTTCATCCAATTCTAAGCATCAACGATCGTTAATTAGTATATAAACCTACTAAATGAGCTGGGGTCGAATCCCACAGGGAGTTGTACGTGATTGAGAGTCAAATGGAAAGTATGAAAGTGTTCAAATCAGTCATAAAATAAAAGTTATCGAATAAAAACATCATTCAAATCAGGGGTTGACACGAATGTCAAATGGGGATTTTGGTTTGGAATTAACAACTACAAACAACAGTAATTAATACGAAGTAACATTAATGAGACGGGTTCTTGGGATATGATTAGATTATAGGCCAATATAGACAAATGGGTAATTGCAACTATTAGTAGCCAAACCCCACCATTTTTAGTGTTTATTTGAAAAAAATCAAAGTTTAGTTCAAGTGTATTATTATGGATTTTTTCTATATTTTTTTTTGTTTCTCAATTATTTTATTAGTATTGATTGGTTGTTCCACATTCAAGGTCTATTAAATTATTTTTACTTGAATATCTTTGCAAGCTACATTTGTAGGTACCAATTGTATACATCCATAAAGCAAGTAACTTTGTAGTACAATAAAAAATAGCTAAATAACAGTCAATATGATAGAGTAAAGAAGTTTTTTTAAAATCCAGTTTCCACTTCTACAAATATCTAAAACACCAAGTCAATGCTTAAATAATGGGTTAGAGTTTCATGTTAGATACTAAGCATATAAGTATACCCTCATTATAATCCATTAAGTACTATTATAATAGGTAAGTATTATTGTGAATTTGCAGCTCAGTATTCTATAATAATATACAACTCTTTTGTTAGCTGATTTATTTTTGCCCTTTGTAATTTTGTTACCATACATAAATACGATTCTCGATCAATTATAAAAATAATACTATCATCTATGAGACAGGTAATAACACGTGGTTTTTAGGTAGTGTTTTAAATTAATATCTTCAAATCAATAAAATTAGTTATCTTATTGATGTCAAGACTTAAAAGGTCATTTCAAGGATAATAAATAAGTAAACTGAGAATATTAGAGTACAATAATATGCTAAATCTTAATATTTCTTAGTTACATATTCATGAAACACAGTTAGCTCAGAACCTTTATCATGTTATATCTTGCCTCGATAGTATTTGATCTATATAGGGATTATTTGTTTTTGACAAGTCATTATAAAAATTAGATTCAATATCAGTATCGTCTTATAGGATCTTTGATATTCTATATAATCAAATTATTTAACCTAAAATAAAATTATTTATAATTGTTTTATGTGAATCTGACTAATTATGTTGAACACATCGATTACAATATAAGTTGATCAATATATGCAATTGAATAAAGTAAAGTGTAGTAATATCATATAAAACTTCATAATTGAATTTGAATGAGAAATAAGCACATCCTAATGATTATAAATGTTTATGTGTATCCTTTTCATGTTCTTCATTGACTTAAAAAATGCATGGATATATGCAGTTACAACAGTTGATAGCGTTCCAGTGGCAATATCAATTCTATCAAAAGGAAAGGAAAAAGTTGATGCGATGATAATATATGTTCATTCACCGGATTCACTTTGTTTTAATCTCTTGAAACAACCTGATGCCTTGGATATTGTCACTCTCTGTAAGTATTTATTCTGTCTTTCATGTTACTGTTATAGTGGATAAGATAAGTCATTATTTTAATACACTACAAATAAATAATAGCATTGAATTTCATCATTAATTTGTTGTTAAATAGTCTGTAGCTTAGTGAATTTAATATAAGACATCATTAAATAAGATTAGCGATGAATTTTTATTGTTAAACAACAAGAATTATTCGTTAGTGAATCATAGTTTAAGTAAACTAAATAGTTATTTTGTTACATTACAGTTACATTAAATAAATTCAGCTAATATACATGAAATTAAGTAATCACATGTTTTTTAAGATGGATATGACATGGATATGTTTTATGATTTTATTGTTATAGTGGTTAAAGTTAGTTATTTTAATAAATATACTACAAAAAAACAACTATGAAATTATTCGTTAAATTGTCCAAGCAGACCTAAAATAATTTTTGATAGACTGGCGTTAAATGCAATAAGTGAAGATTTATGTGTTTTAAAAACAGATGTAATGCAATCCTAATCGTACTTTTTTTGTATTGTGATATGATATAGAGTTGTTTTTTCACAATATTACTGTTACAATATATAAAATTCACTCAATATGCACAGAATTAACTATTCCCATGATGTATAGTATAATTTAATTCTAATTGTGAACTTCTCAATATAATTGTGCAGTTGTATGTGATGAGCAACATGAACTCTTTGCAAAGAAAGCTTTTGACAATGGAACATACATATATCTAAAAAAGTCACATGATGAAATATTCGTAAATACTTGTGGCAATTTGTATTAAGAAAGAAAATACCAAGAGAAAAAGTGAGAGAAGGACTAGATCCAAAAGGAGATCACGTGAAAGATGTTGATAATATTTGTAACGAAAGTATTGTGAGAAATAAAGAACAAGTTGGAGAGAAGATTATGTCTTTTAATAATGAGGAACAAAGTAATAATATTTATGAGACTGAAAGAAAAATATACAACTTGAGGAGCAAGAGATGTAGGAAAGGCAAAAAAGTGATTGACAAAGGAGAAAGCAGAGTATACTGCCATTTCTAAGACTCTGAAGCTAAAAGATTGCATAGAATGGACCGTGGATCTTCGTGAAAAATTCAAGGAAGCTACACCACGACTTGGTGAAGGACGTAAGTTTACCTTATTAATTAATTTTCTTTAGTATTTTTTTCTATATATGTAGTGAAATGAATAGTCAGATTCGGACTTATAGCTAACGTACATTGAAATTGTTTGGAGTAAATGTATAGTAATTATCTAATTTACATGTGTCACGCCCCGAGCCTACACACTTGGTGGGGGGGGGGGGGGACTGACACTCAAGAACCATTGTTTGCCCCAAGTGAACCCTTGGCCTAACTTACTTACTCAACAGAAGACTTTTAAGCATTAAGAAGAGAATCCAAAAGCAAGATAACTCAACAGTCTCAAAACTAAGCTCATAATGTTTCAGATATAAAAATTTAACTTAGCCAGAGTGGCAACTCAAATCTGAACATAAGCCAATAACAAGATAATGACGAATGAACTAACATCTGACTGTCTATGAAGCCTCTAAACAACTGAGATGGATGTCGGGACAAGACCCACAATATGCTAATGAACTAACTAATACTGAAAGCAATAAAAAGGGATCCTCCAGAAGGCGAGGAGGCTCCCACAAAATTTGAATTCTCACTTGGATCAATGAAGCACTGGATGCTTATCTTCGTTATCCGTATATGCATCATTAAAAGATGTAGGTCAAATGGCCTCAGAATATTGAATGTATGAGTATATGAGGGGAATTGTAAAATAAGACATAATCTTGAAAGGAACCGAATAACTTACCTGGCTCAACTCAACTCAAACTTAACTGAACTCATTTCAATATAAAGTAGTATAAAACATGTGTGATATAAAGAAATGCTTTTTAAACATAGATGTCAATTCTGTGTATTTGGAAATACAATAATACTCTGTGTAGATGCAAAGATACAAATAGAACTCTGAAATGTATGTAAAAATATTATTAAACTGTGTATATAAGAATACAAATACTTCTGTGGGAGTTTCTCTAACCGACAACCATCATCTAAGAGCTATTGTGATGATACAACATTCTATCTCACGCTTCCAGGGCCGTTCTATACATTGTTGAGGGTATAGAACCTAACTAATAAGTGGATCCACTAGTCTATGCTAAAGAGCACTAAGTAATCATCTAAAAAGTATGACCATTTTCTACCCATGGTGGCTACATGGTTTATGCGGGCTGGGAGTTGTCTGAACTCTCCCCCATATTGGTGCTCAATACTACTCCCAAAATATGATACTGACTCTTATGATTAAAAAAGTTATTATTTAAGTAGTTTAAGATAATTACTCAAAACTTAGTTCAAAGGCTTTTCTTGGAAATCAAAGTTCCCTATCTTGCTTAATTGTGAAAGCATCTACTCTTTAACTAAAAACTAGCTCAAAAGCTCTTTTGGAAATTAAGGTTTCCTTTCTTCTTTAAATGTGAAAACATTTTACTCTTTGGGAATAATAATCCCGATATACTCTTTTGAAGAATTGAACTTCAAACTTTACTCTTTACTCAACTCAAAACTCAAGTCTTAAAACAAGGTTAAAACATTTGTAAAAGACTTTTGGAAGACTATATGAACTTCTCTTGACTTTACTCTTAACTGATCCTTGAATTGAATTATGGATTCAAGGATTGTGATTTGTGATAGGAAAGATCTCATAATGTTTAGGAGTGTTTTAAGATAGTTAAACATGAGAAAAGATCAAGAAATCATTGTATGGAAGTATATCCGCAAAGCTGAGATGCATTTAATTATTTGGTCGTCAAATAATTTTTGAGGAATAATGGTCCGTGGCCACTCTGCGACGCGGAGTAAAATTGTCATTCCTGAGCAACAGGTCCGCGACATTTGCCCAACCTGTTCCTTTTTCGTTTTCTAACCCCAAATCGCCTAAATTCAATTTTTTTCTCAATTCCCTTTTGGATTCATATACCCAACACATGTACACAAGAATCTAACACAAAACAACTATAACAATCAACCATAAACTCTCAAGAACTGCTCAATCTCATCCCAAATTCAAGAACGAAAGCAAGTCAAGAATACAACTCAAGAACATCAATGCCTCAATCTTTTAGGACGAAAATCATACTGAAATAACATGTTTGGCGCGTGGGTGAACGAACCCAAAACTATGTGATCTCAGATACCTCGTAGGGATCACCACTTGACGAAATCCACAAGCGATTCTCCAAGAACTTGACGATTCTTGCTCCCTCTCCTCTTTTTCTTCTTCTTTTCTCTTCTCTAAAACCCTAATTCAATATCGTAAGAGCGTAAAATGAATCCTATCAGTTTAGACCCCAATTAATTACTAAAAAATGAAATTAAGTCATGGGGTATGGACAAGACCATAATACCCTTCTAAAATCCGGATTAGACTTTCCTTATTTGAATAGTCCAACTTCAAATGCCCATATCTCACTCATACGAACTTGGAATCGCGCAAACTCGGCTGCGTTGGAAAGATTATTCCATGATATTTCCTAGGATATATGGAAAAACACCTAAATCTTCCTGAGCTAAGAGGTATGCTAGTTTGAAGTTGACCAATAACCCAACTTAACATACTTACAAATTTTCCAGATATTTATATTCTTTCCAAAAATGACTATTTTCAATTTGTAACTTCTTTATAGTTCTTTCTAGTTACAGGGTGTTACAATATCTCCCCCTTCAGGACATTCATTCTCGAATGAGCTTACTCTTAGTCGGATAAGGGCGTAACATCAAAAACACAGTTCAAATACCCAACAAGCACATTGCAATTACAACATGCCAACTTATAAATAAAATGCCATGAAAAAGGATTAGTACCTTAATTTGGAACTTCTCCATATTCGAATAGATGTGGATATCTCTTCTTCATAGCCTCCTCAGCTTCCCAAGTGGCTTTTTCAACAAACTGATTCCTCCAAAGAACTTTGACTGATGCTACCTCCTTTGTTCTCAACTTGCGACCTTGATGATCTAGAATATGAACGAGAATCTCCTTATAAGATAAGCAATCCTTGATACCAATATATCCAGTTAGTATGTTAAGTGAAAGATCTCTCATGCACTTCTTCAACATGGAAATATGAAATACTGGAAGAACCGCAGCAAATTCATGTGGTAGCTCCAACTCATAAGCTACATTACCAACCATTTTGGATATTCTGTAAGGGCCAATATACTGGGGACTAAGCTTCCACTTCTTACCAAATCTCATAACACCCTTCATGGGTGAAATTTTCAGGTAAACGTAACCATCTACTTCAAACTCTAACTCCCTTCTCCTAACATCAGTGTATGATTTTTGATGACTCTATGCCCTTTTCAACCTCTCTTGAATCACTTTCACTTTCTCCATAAATTGATGAACTAAATTTGGTCCTATCAACCCAGCTTTACCAACTTCAAACCATCCAATAGGAGATCTTCATCTTCTCCCATAAAGAGCTTCATAAGGACCAATTTGGATGCTAGAGTGATAACTATTGTTGTAAGAAAATTCAATAAGAGGTAGGTGATCATCCCAATTATCTTTGAAATCAATCACATAAGACCTTAACATATACTCTAAGGTCTGAATAGTGCGCTCTGCTTGCCCATCTGTTTGAGGATGAAAGGCAGTACTTAAGTTCACCTTCAAACCTAAGACATTTTGGAATGACTTCCAAAACTGTGCAGTAAACTGCGCACCTCTGTCTGAAATAATGGAGACCGAAACCCATGAAGTATTACCACCACTTGAATATACAACTTAGCATAATCTTCTGCTAAATGAGTAGTCTTTACCAGCAAAAAGTGGGCTGACTTTGTCATTCTATCGACAATTACCCAAATAGAATCATGTTGCCTGCGAGACCTTGGTAAACCTATGATGAAGTGCTTGTTTATCATCTCCCATTTCTATTCCGTAAGTTCTATATTTTGAGCCAAACCATCTGGCCTTTGATGCTCTACTTTAACTTGTTGTCAATTTGGACACTTAGCAACAAACTCTACAATTCCCTTCTTCATACCACTCCACCAATAAACCTCTCTCAAGTCGCGATACATCTTTGTGGAACCCGGATGAATGAAATATCTAGAGCTATGAGGTTCCTCCATGATCCTCTCTTGGAGTTCATCCACCCTTGGTATACACAACCTACCTTGATAACTCAATACACCATCTCCCCCTTGTTCACAAGCCAATACTTTTTGCTTATGAACATTTGCCTTCAATTCAAGCAAAATAGGATCTTGGTCTTGTTTCTCTTTCACTTCTGACACTAAGGATGATTTAGCCACATTCATCACCACTACTACTCCTTCTATGGAATCCATTAGTCGGACTACCAAGCGTGAAAGTCTATGCACATCTCTTGGTAACTCTTTCTTATCTTTCTCGAAATGGGGGGTACTACCCATAAACAACTTCTTCAAGGCATCAACAACAACATTAGCCTTACATTGGTGGTACTGAATACTCATGTCATAATCCTTGAGTAATTCTAACCACCTCCTTTGTCTGAGGTTAATCTCTTTCTGAGTAAACACATACTAAAGACTTTTGTGATCGGTGAACACATCTACATGAACACCATAAAGATCATGACGCCATATTTTCAAAGCAAAAAGTACAGCAACTAACTCTAGATCATGGGTTGGGTAATTCCTCGTATGAATCTTCAACTGTCTGGAGGCATAAGCTATAACTTTGCCATTCTTCATTAACACATAACCCAAACCAACTCTAGACATATCACAATAAACAACAAAGCCTTGTGTACCTTCTGGTAAGGTCAATACTGAGGCAATAGTCAACCTCTTTTTCAATTCCTGAAAGCTTTCCTCACAAGGTTCAGACCATTGAAACTTAATTGTCTTTTGAGTTAACTTGGTCAAAGGGGATGAAATAGATGAGAACCCTTGTATGAACGTTCTATAATAGCAAGACAAACCCAAGAAACTCCTAATATTAGTTGGAGATGTGGGTGTAGGCCAATTCTACAATGCTTATATTTTATGAGTATCAACTTTAATTCCCTCTCCAGACACAATATGGCCAAAGAATGCCACAGACTCAAGTCAAAACTCACATTTCGAGAACTTAACATACAACTCTCTATCCTTTAGAGTTTGGAAAACTAATATGAGATGGCTAGCATGATCATCTTCATTCCTTGAAAAGATTAGTATGTCATCAATGAAAACGATAACAAACATATCTAAACAAGGCTTGAATACTCTATTCATAAGGTCCATGAATGTCGCAGTTGCATTGGTCAAACAAAAGGACATAACCAGAAACTCATAATGACCAAACCGGGTCCTGAATGCTGTCTTTAGAAGATCACATTCCCTCACTCTTAACTGATGGTAGCCTGATCTGAGGTCTATCTTAGAGAAAAATATGACAACCTATAGTTGGTTGAAAGGATCATCAATCATTTGGAGAGGATATTTGTTCTTGATAGTAACCTTGTTCTACTAAGGGTAAGCTATACACATCCTAAGGAACTATATTTCTTTCTCACAAATAAAACTGGAGCGCCCCAAGGTGAGACACTTTGTCGAATAAAGCCCTTATCAAGGAGATCTTTTAACTGTTCTTTTAGCTTTTTCAACTATGCTGGTGCCATTCTATCTGGCAGAATAGATATAGGACGAATATATGGAAAAATATTTATACCAAAGTCTATTTCTCTCTTAGGAGGGATTCCAGGAAGATCATCGCAAAAGACTTCTGGAAACTCTTTTACTACTGAAACTTATTGAATATGAGGTATCTCAACACTAGAGTCATTAACTCGGACTAAGTGATACCTCTTGGAAACTAACTTTCTCACCTTAAAGTGTGAAATAAAATGACCCTTAGGCACTGTTGAACTGCATTTCCACTCTTAGACTGGCTCATTTGGAAACTAAAACTTGACAACTTGAGTTCTACTATCCACTGAGGCATAACAAGCATGAAGCCAGTCCATACCACGAATGAAATCAAAATCTACCATGTCTAACCCAACTAAATCAGCCATGGTACTCTTGTGATTGAAGAAAATGGGACAATCACGTTAGATTATCTCTGCTAGAATCGACTCACAAATAGGTGTAGAAACACAGAAGAGCTCACTAAGTTGCTCAGGAAGAACATTAAAATTCATCGCAACATACGGAGTTACAAAGGATAAACTCATTCCTAGATCTAGCAAAGAATAAACATTAAAGTTAAAGAATTGGATCATACCGGTGACAATATCTGGCGAATCCTCTTGCTCTTGGCGATTAGTGATATCATATACGTAGTTTTCTCCTCCACTAGTATCGGAAGTAGCCCCTCTAGGTGAAGCTCTGCTTGGTGGAGAAACTCAAGAAGACTAGGCTATATTTCCCCTATTACCATTACCCTGCTTGTTCTTTGGACACTCTCGCATGAAATGAACATTCTGGCCACACTTGAAGCAACCCGTGGAGCCATCATGACACGTCCCTGAATGATTCCTACCACACTTAGCACATGGATGAGGCTTACTACCCCCGTATGCCATATTACCATAAGAATAGGCAGGTTTGGCTCTGAAATTTTTACTATTGTACTCACTTTTGTTCTTTGGTGCAGGTGCACTAGCAGATGATGAAGCAAGTCCCTTTTGTTTTTGTTTGAATGATGACCGGTTGACATTGCTTTTTTGCTGCCCAGACTTATTCCTCGTCTTAGCTCTCTTATTCTTGAACTCTTCTCTATCCCTTGGCTTCTCTTAATCAACCTACTGCACATAGACCATCAACCTTGCTATATCCATGTCCCCTATTTGCATTGCAGCCTTACCTTCCTTACTCGACAGATGAGACAACCCAGTAACAAATGAACTCATTCTGCTCCTCATGTCAGCAACCATCTCCGGAGCATACCGGGAAAGTTACGTGAACCTCAGAATATACTCATGAGCGCTCAAAGAATCCTTCTTAAGTGTGAGGAACTCTTGTACCTTAGCCTCTTTGAGTTTTCGGGGGAAGAAACACCCCAAGAAGGCCTCCTCAAAACAAGCCCAACTCGCAGGTGGTGCTCCCTCAGCTCTACCCTTCTTCCACTGGTCAAACAAAGTCCTAGCAACATTCTTCAGTTAATATGAAGGTAGTTCTTCTTGCTCAGCATCAGCAATGTGCATAACCTCAAATACCTTCTTCATTTCCTCAACAAAACTTTCTGGATCCTCAGTAGTGCTTGAACCAGTGAAACTTGAAGGATTCATCCTCAAGAACTCTCGGATCCTCGAAGTATCAGTCACTTCTTCTCTAGTTCCTTTTTGTTGCCCAGCTTGGTTGGTCATAACGTGGCTCAACATCCGGATAGTATCACGGAATTCGGCATTGGTGACCTCTCCTTGGGGTTGCACTTTTGGTGCATTAGGTACCCCTTGTTCCTGTGGTTCAACATTCCTTCTAGACAGATGACCTCTGATAGCTCTTTGTCGAGGCATGATCTGAAAGACACGTGCAAGCACGAGTTAAAAGAAACTTGTTAAAGATCAGTCTCTAACGTACGAAATGAGTGTGAAAGAAGTGAGATAATTTCCTAAGTGTTGCAACCTCCAAATTATAGATGTGGCATGCTTCACACCGATAACTAGGACTTTACAGACACGACTTCAAAGACTCCCTAGGACTCTTGAACTCTGTGCTCTGAGACCAATTTTGTCACCTCTCGAGCCTACACCCTGGGCAGGACTCGCACTCGAGAACCATTATTGGCCCTAAGCAAACCCTTGGCCTTGCTTACTTAGCCAACGAAAGACTTTTAAGCATTCAGAAGAGAATCCAAATGCAAGATAACTCAACAGTCTCAAAACTAAACTCATAATGTTTCAGAGATAAACATTTAACTTAGCCAAAGTGGCAACTCAAATCTGAACATAAGCCAATAACAAGATAATGACAAATGAACTGACATTTGACTGCCTATGAAGCCTCTAAACAACTGAGATGTTAGTCGGGACAAGACCCACGACATCCTAATGAACTAACTAATACTAAAAGCAATAAAAATGGATACTCCGAAAAGCAAGGAGGCTCACCACAAACTCTGAATGCTCAACCAGATTAACGAAGCTCTGGATGCTGATCGTGGTTGCATATATCTGCATCATTAAAAGGTACAGGCCAAATGACACCAGTACATTGAATGTACCAGTATACGGGGCAATTCTAAAACAAGACATAAGCTTGAAAGGAACTGAAGAACTTACCTGGCTCAACTCAACTCAAACTTAACTGAACTCATTTCAATATAAAGCCGTATAAAACAAGTGCAATATAAAGAAAAGATTTTTAAACATGGATGTCAACTATGTGTATTTGGAAATACAATAATACTCTGTGTGTATGCAAAGATACAAATACAACTCTGAAATGTATGCAAAAATACAATCAAACTATATATATATAAGAATACAAATACTTCTGTGGGAATTTCTCTAACTGACAACCATCACTTGAGAGCTATTGTGATGATATAACATGTTGCCTCACACTACCAGGGCCGCCCTATACCTCGCCGAGGGTATATAACCTAACTAATAAGTGGAACCACTAGTCTATGCTAAAAAGCACTAAGGAATAATCAAATAGGTATGACCCTTTTCTATCCATGGTGGCTATATGATTTATGGGGGCTGGGAGTTGTCTGAACTCTCCCCCATATTGGTGCTCAATACTACTCCCAAAATTTGATACTAGCTCTTATGTTTAAAAACATATTGATAATTACTCAAAACTTAGCTCAAAGACTTCTCTTGGAAATCCAAGTTTCCTCTCTTGCATAATTTTAAAAGCATTTACTCTTTAACTAAAAACTAGCTCAAAAACTCTTTTGGAAATCAAGGTTTCCTTTCTTCTTTAAATGTGAAAACAATTTACTCTTTGGTAATACATAGTCCCAATATACTCTTTTGAAGAAATGAACTTCAAACTTTACTCTTTACTCAACTCAAAACTCAAGTCTTAAAATAAGGTTAAAACATTTGTAAAAGACTTTTGGAAGACTATATGAACTTCTCTTGACTAGACTTTTAACTCCTTGAATTGAATTATGGATTCAAGGATTGTGATTTGTGATAGGAAATATCTCATGATGTTTAGGAGTGTTTTTAGATAGTTAAACATGAGAAAAGATCAAGTAATCACTGTATGGAAGCATATTCGCAACGCAGAGATGCATTTTATTAATTGGTCAATAAATAATTTTTGAGGCAGAACGGTCCGTGGCCACTCCGCAACACAGAGAAAATTTGTCAATCTTGAGGAACAGGTCCGCGACGCGAACCTAGTACCCATATTTGCCCGCCTTGTTCCTTCTTCATTTTCTAACCCCAAATCACCTAAATTCGATTCTTTTTCTCAATTCCTCTTTAGATTGAGATACCCAGCACATGTACACAAGAATCTAACGTAAAACAACTCTAACAATCAACCTTAAACTCTCAAGAACTCCTCAATCTCATCCCAAATTCAAGAACGGAAGCAATTCAAGAATACTACTCAAGAACATCAAAGTCTCAATCTTTTAGAACGAAAATAATACTGAAATAACATGTTTGACGCATGGGTGAACGAACCAAACACTATGAGAACTCACATACCACGTAGGGATCACCCCTTAACAAAATCCACAAGCAATTCTCGAAGAACTTGACGATTCTTGCTCCCTCTCCTCTTTTCTCATCTCTAAAGCTGTAATTCAATATCGTAAAAGTGTAAACTGAATCCTATCAGTTTAGACCCCAATAAATTACCAAAAAATGAAATTAAGTCATGGGGTATGGAAAGGACCATAATGCCCTTCTAAAATCCGGATTAGAATTTCCTTATTTGAACAACACAACTTCAAATAGGCATATCTCACTCATACGAACTCGGAATCGTACAAACTCAATTGCGTTTGAAATATTATTCCCAGATTTTCCTATGATATCTCAAAAAACACCTAAATCTTCCTGAGCTAGGAGTTATGGTCGTTTGAAGTTGACCAAAAACCCAACTTAACATACTTAACAATTTTTCCAGATGTTTATATTCTTTCAAAAATGACTATTTCCAATTTTTAACTTCTATATAGTTCTTTCTAGTCACGGTGTGTTACAACATGTACCTTAGATTGTTCTAGGAATATTGTTGTTGTGATAAAATTAAAGTTACATTCTAATGGATCTTGTAGGCTGCTTACCAAAAGAGATTCTTGAGATAATGAATGTGCCAGGTCTTACCAGGATGCAAGTCGCCAGTTATCTTCAGGTACATCCTTAAAAACATTAAAGGATCTTCACAAGAATAGTTAAAGAAACGTATTATTTACTTTTTTTTTATCGGTATCTTAATTATAGATTGATTATATTTAACAGTATATATTATACATTCATAGGCTATTTTCAATTTAAACATTTGGATGGACAACTATTAAGGTTGAAGAAACTAAAATGTTAAAAATTATGTATTATATATATGTGTGTGTGTGTCTTTGTGTATTTGGTAAGAGGGGATTTGTTTGGCAAAGTTAGTTTGGGAAAAATACATTTTTTATCAAATCGTTTTATTGTTCTACTGGTTACTAGACAATATTTTTCTCGGGATTATTTTTCATCAACACTTGTGAGATCCATTTACTAAAATTATCTTAATATTAATTTTATATCAAATAATCATTTAGCTACCTCCGTAGGTAGTGTTAAGGTCTGATTATATTCTACTCTCCCTAGACCTCGCTTGATGAAACATCACTAGTTACGTTGTTGTATCAAAAAGCATTTATTGAGATAAAATTAAACTTTGCATCACATATGCCTGAAAATCTTGGAAATTATTATGATCTTTAGTTTATAAAAGTTTTATCAAACCACTCACTAATTAATGAGGATTAGCAATAACTTTCATTGTATGTTTGGAACATAGTTTTTCGATTCTAATTTCTATTATTTTTCGTGGCAACTATTAATGGAAATAATATTATCATTAATATTTAACTCAATTTTTTTTTCATTTAGTGTTAACCAACACACAATTCTTCTATTAAAATGACTTATGTCAAGCATTTCAAACAAACCTTAAAAATGAGTCAGGATGATAAATATATTCGTAGTCCAATTTTTCGTTGATTTTTTTCCTTTCAGAGATATCATATCAACTAAAGGAGACCTTTAGAAGAGCAAAAATATATTCGACAAGGATCTTCAAATGGTTCCCAACAAAGAATTGAAAGAAGTAGCCATAGAATATTTGGGAGAATACCCGATCTTCAAAAAAATGTACCAAATCAAACTCATGGAGACCCAGAGCTTACACCAGTTAATTCCAACCATATTTATGCTAGTTCAACTATGCAACAACTCTATCACCCACAACTTCAAGTTCAACATCACTACCTCAGCCAAGTTTTGTCGGGCCAAAATATTGATGGGGGTAGGAAACAACAACAAAATGCCCCGTTATTTGATTTGCAAGGCCCAAGTATTGAGAGCACTAATAGTAAGTTTTACATGGCGTTTAATAGTGCGGCTCATCAGGATTACAACTTGAATCGTAAAACTCAAAACGATTACATCTTGGATCTCAATCAAGCCTATGTATCAACAAATTCAACTAGTGCAATGATGACTGATATGAATGGTGGAAATGCGATAATCAATGGATCGGGATCAACGAATAAAAAATTCCAGCAATACATCGGTGAACAAAACATGCATGTAACAAGCAATGCAGCATCAAATACGGGTGCTAATGGAGGAAGTGATTTAAATGAGTGTGAAAATTGTGATGCGTATTGGAATTTCCATAATATGGATGATCTCTATCAGAGTATTGGAGATTCATGTTTGATCCTACCTAATGGACATGGAGGTGAATATGATCAAGTTTACTCTATTGATCAGGTTTGCGCTTCTATCGAACTTTTCTTACCACTTTTTAATTATTCGAAATAAAATGTAATTTTCTACATATGCTGGTGGCAGGGACACCAAGTGTCCAGCTTCAAGAAATAGCAATATTTTAAAACTGAGACATAAACATGATAAGCCGATGCTATAAACGACAACTCAAACTCATAGAGACTTCCCACTGTGAAACTTTTTTTCTCAAGTGGATGCAATCTTTAATTTTAATTATTATTTTTCGGGAACTAGTTTTTTATATGACTTGGATTGGTTCAACTTATGGAAAGTGAAAGGAATGTTTTATCCAAAAGAAGAGAATGTATCTGAATACTCATTCAAATTTGAGATTATTTGTCATCCTTTCAACTTCAAGCTCTTGAAGAGTCTTCCTTCACTATATCAAAAATGATCATTAGCAATAATTAATTAACGACATTAGCTTAATTGTCACTAAATATATATTTATAGCAGCAATTATAATTTTTTATATTTGTCTCTAAAGCCTTTAGCAACATTGGTTTTAATGACACTTAACTAAAGCTGGTAAAGAGTTTAGAACTCTTTATTAATGTCCATATTTATTGCCGCTAAAAGTTATTTTTGTTATTGGTCTTGAGCCAATATTGTCTAACTTAGTTTTCTGCTTATCTTTTTCTCTCTTCCACATCTTCATTTCTATCACATTTTATTCTTTTATGTCATCTCTTATATTGGTTTCTATGATAAAAGAGACCACAATTTATATTTTACTTTAAATATCATAAAAAAATCTATCTTTGCCCCCTTAATGGAGCTTGATAATAATATTCAGACGAGAAATTTCATTTGTGTAGTAATTATTAAAAATTGAGAATCTGAAAGTGGAATATGTGCCAGAACTTTTAAAAGCCTTACACAAGCAATAACAAATGTCGAGAATGATTTCCCTTGTAAATTTTCTGGGATGGATGTGACTCTATATTTTCTATCCAATTTTCCCCCATATCATCAACGACATATTTTGTATTGTAAAAGGGCTATAGTTCTGTTATAGTATCACCCACAATAATTTCAGCCAATACATGCTAATGTTATGAGTGACATCATTTTTTATGATGTTTTGTGATGTCGTTATGATGTTAAATTGGCATACCATATATGCCTTCATCATCTTCATAATTGAATTTCTCATACGCATGTGATTGATTAATTGGGGAGGTCAGCTTTGATTCATTCAACATTTTTTTCCATTTGTTGGATTAAATATCCTTTACTACTTCAGCTATCTAGCTGTGCAATTGTATTGATTTTTTTTTGCAAGATTGAAATTTGAGCGGCATCTATTGTGGCCAAATGTCCTAGGATGCACAATAACCATTTTTCTACTTCTGGCACATAATATTTCGATGGGTTCCAACTCTTATACCTTTTGAAATCGCCTTGGAAGGATAATAATGAGCGTCCTTTATGCCCATCTTGTTTATGGAATACAAACATCAAGGAATATATCCATAGAATGTGAAAACTTTGGAATATTAGTAAGAGCATAGGAATTTGGTGCTCATTAAAAAACATCATATTCTTACACACTATGGAGGAAGGATATCATATTTGTGATAATAGATAGGCTACCATTGATGTAAAAATTATTGATTAAACTCAGAGACTAATTGTTTCCCCCATAGGATTAACCAAGAATGGTTGCTGGTGTTATATGGAAAGTGAAGGAATTCATCCATGATTTTTCGTAATCAAAATAATCATAGTTTGAGCATCAAAATATTGGAAAAAGTCTTTTTGTACTTGGTTGGGTTAATGACTCATTCCTTGGGTGAGATTATTTTATTAATTCATATATTTGTGTTTTCTAGTCTTTATGTTGTTAAATAAGCAAGATCGGGTATATGTGAGGATGAACTCATAAAATTCATGTGTATTTGCAAAAAAAAATTTGAAAAAATTTGAGGGAGGGCTAAGGGCTAAGTATTTTCTTAGCTAACTCATGGGGTTGGAAATACAAAAATTAAGATTAAATTCATATCAAAGGGTATACACTATCTTTCCTGAAGTATGTTGGGTCATCAAATGATGATCCTCTACAAGAAGAATTTTGTTGACGTATAGGTGAAGAAATTGATTTGTTTGGTATGGGACATACCATGAAAGAATTTTGTAAAAAATAAAATACAAAATTACTGGGCTTTCTACCTCCAATGTGTTTTTGGTTGAGCTAACAGTAGCCAGAAAATGAGAAGAAGAAGCTAAAAAATGGATTTGGATCAGCTCATCGGGTCTTCCTTTATTCATAAGGTCTGAATTGGTAAACCTAGCTGAATTTCTACTTTCTCGTCAACAAGGTCAGCCCATTGTTTTGTACTTGTGATTGAAATCAGATTTGTACTCTCCAAGATATATTACTACAAAATTCCTTTCATGACATAATTTGTTGAAGTTTGCCAGCTACATCTATTGAGGGTTGCTTAGGAGTAACTTATATTTTCTTTTTGGCTACAACCTACACTTCATGATTGACTTGCTGATATAGGGGGTGATATTTTTTTTTTGTGGAGTAAAGGTTGAAAACTCCAAGAGTTCTATTTTTTTTCTTTCTACCCATAATTACCTCCCTTGCAATAATTCTCGAGTAAGAAAATTTGGAGTAGAGTTTCAGATCCCTTTGATAAATTTTATATCAAGATAAAAAAATACATCAAAATCAAAAATAGATAAAATAGGTTTCCATCATTTTAGAGGCAAGGTATTGAACATCCATTTGAGAAATAGACTTTCAGCTTGACAATCAATTTGCTATGAAAAAATTAGATTAAGTAAATCAACTTGAAATTTAGAAATATATAAAACTATTGCTAAAATTTTCTTTTTTATAGTTGGATAATTTTTGTGGGCTTTACTAAATGCTTGGATGAAAATGCAATGATATATTCTTAATCATTTTTCCTTTTCTTTCAAATGTCTCCAAAACCAATATGTGATGCATTTCTTTCAACTATTTTGAAGGCAGAAGGATAAAAAATTGTAACGATCGGGTTCCGTAGTTATAGAAAAGCCAATTGGAAAATATTATGGGTCGAAAAACTTTTTCGTAGTAACTTGGAATTTCCCAACCTAGTCCTGATTTGGAAAATATCAGAGACATTAACGTCTAGGGAAATTTGTAACAACTGGGTGATTTAATTATGAGTTTGATGAGTAGATAGATATGTCGCTAAGGAACCTGTACAACTTTACAAAATTGAATTTGGGCGAGTAAAACTCCCAAAATCGATCTGAGCGTGAACAGGTAGTTTTTAAGTGTCGTTGGTGGAAGGAATGTTGTGAAATGGTGGTTTGAAATTCAAAATTTTGCTCAATGTTTCAGTGCAAGCCGTTAAGACGGGATTCAACCGCTAGGGCGGGGCCACTTTAGAGGGGTGGGTGACGCCTTGGCTGTGCAGACGGGACTTAAAGTCGGAAATAAACCCCAAAAACGTTTTATTCTGCAATATTTGAACTTGAAAGCTAAGGAACGAACCCAGTGCTTTTCTTGAAAGTTTTCCACCATTCTTGAGGCTAAAAGAAAAGATTTTCACTCTTCGAATCCATTTTTTGATCCGTAGAACGTAATCTAATGAGAAATTATCGATGGGGAAGAGTTTTGATCTGAGAATTATGGTGGCAAAAGACCTAATTTTGATATTGGGATCATGCGTATGATCTAGGGTTGATAGAATTGTTAGTAATTTGGGTAATTAATGATTGTTTATTGATTTCTATATTATCATGATTGTTTGTAGACCAAGAACAAGCGGAAAGAATCTGGAAAGGGAAGAATCAAGTTTCTTAAGGGTTTCAAGCTTGTTTTGAGGTAGGTGATGGTTGTGATTCTATGATTGTGTGATGTATGTTCGTTCTTTCTCCATTATGATACATGTATGTATGTGATTGTTGCATTGTTGATCACATTAATTGTAAATGAGGATATAAGAATGATTAATGTCATGAATCATGACTTGATTATATGATTAGGATATGTACTTGTGATTATGATTGTGGCGTGTTGAATGGATCAGATGTAGCATTCCGACTCACTAACTTGAATTGGTTGCCACGTTCCAGCATAATTATTGGATCGGTTGCCACGTTGCGCCATAAACCTTGGATCGGGTACCACGTTCTGGTATGCTAACAATTTTGGTTTGGGTTCCATGAGAGGAGCAATGATTTGATATAATTTTGCACCTTAAGTAAGTGAAATTATAACTTGTTCGTAAATGTTGATAATATTGTTTATGTTCAATATATGCATATGATTATATTCTTGTAATGGCTTATATATGTTGTACTTAGTGGGATAGCCATGTGATACTGCACTTGCTCTTTCTTTGTTGAGTACATGGCATCTTCAGGCGGCTATTGACAGCCCTGGTTTAGAAGATCAGTGATCCTCGTTTGAATTCAAGGGTGAGCCAGTTCTTCCAGGCTGCCATGAGTTCTCCTTTTGTCTATGTCCACATTTCAGACTTAGCCTTTTCTAGTTAGTTGATTTGTTAATTCGGTTGGTGTTGTATCCCTTCTTGTTTAAACTTATGATTGATCTTTAGATGTTTTGGTACAATGTCTTTCAGGTTCTAAGTGTTACTTCCACATTTCGTTTTAGTTGTTAAACTTTTGTTGAAGTTTATGAGAAATTCATTTTTTAGCTATTTAACCTGCTTCCATAACTTAAATGCTTTAGTATGTGATTAGAGTTGGTTAATTAATCAGTATAAATAGTTTTCCCACAAGAGGGTTAGTGTGGGTGCCAATCACGATAGTCTGGTTCGTGACAAAGTTTGTATTAGAGCTTCGGTTCGTTGATCTCGATGTACCAAAACGAGTCTAGTAGTGTCTTGCGGAACGGTACAGAGATGTCTGTACTCTCCTTTGAGAGGCTATAGGACTTTTGGAAATCTCTCTATTTTTTCTTGTCTTTTTTTGTGCTATAACATGATTCCAATTGGTATCTGTCGATTCAAATTGGTATCTAACCTCCTTCACTTTTTTGTCCGTAGATGGTTAACACTAGATACAACGGCGTCAGGCCCGTGGCTCCTGTCAATGATCCAGTTGAGCAATCTGCAACGAGAGGTCACAGTCGAGGCAAGGGTAGAGGAAGAGCTAGGGGTAGAGGCCGAGGAAGAGTGGAGCCTACAAGAGATGGGGTACCATTCGAAAATGCTCCCCAAAATGAGGCACCTCTCGTACCTCATGAAGAGATAGATGAGAATGTTGAGGTTGAAAATGTTGAGGTGGTTGGACAAGAGGAAGATATGCAAGCTCAAACAATAGGAATTCCTCCCATATACCCAGTATTAGCTCATAAAATCATGTCATTCTTGAAAGAGTTGGTTGGTCCTAGAGTGCTTCCTTCTGTTCAAGCAACTCAAGCTCCCGCCAGTCCTCCTATTGCTATCATTGTCCATAAAGTGGGTGGAACTAGAGGTAGTGATGCTTTCTTCCGTCCTTTATTTGGTCCTGTTATGACTGGTAATGGACATGAGATATTTACCAAGTTTTTGAAGTTGAAACCGCCTGTGTTCAATGGTTGTGAGAGTGAGAATGCATATGAGGTCATCCCTGATTGCTATGAGAGGCTTCATAAGTTGGGAATTGTCCATCATCATGGGGTTGAGTTCGTGACTTTTCAGCATCAATATGAGGCTAAGTAGTGGTGGAGAGCTTATATGGAATATAAATCTTCAATTTTCCTTCCACTCACTTGGACCTAGTTTCATGCTCTGTTTTTGGAGAAATATGTGGCTAGGACTTTGAGGGATCGTAAGAAATATGAGTTTATGGCTTTGGAGCAGAGTGGTTTATTTGTGGCTGCTTATGAGTCCAAGTTTCATGCATTGTCTAGATATGCTACGCAGTTTGTGACTACTGAGAAGGAGAGGATCCGTTTCTTTATTAAGGGACTAAATTTTTAGTTGCAGGTATTATCTGTTCACACGACTTCTGGACGGAGAAGCTTTAATGAGGTAACAGAGTTTGTTAAGAAAGTGGAGCGGGGGTGGGGCGAGACGGTCCGGCTAAGGCATTGGCAAAAAGGGCCAAGAACTCGGGTAACTTTCAAGGATCTTACTCTAAAGGGGTAGGGAGGCCAACACTTGCAGCTAGACCAATTCAATCTGCCTTGCTCGCCTCTACACGTAATTACCCAGGAACTCCACCTCATAATTTGATTCAGGATAGCCAGGGAGTCGCGCCTTCGATCGGCGGCAGAACATCTTTTGATCGTACTTGCTACAATTGTGGAGAAACTGGTCATATGAGGAGAGATTGTTCCCACCCATGAGTGTTAGATTTTGCGCAGCAACATACTAGAGCATTGGTACTCGCGGGAAATGGTAATAATGGTAGAGGACGTGAACAAGGTGGGCGAGGAGGTAATCAGTGAGATCGTGGGGGTAGAGAAAATGGAAACGCATGCAGAGGTACAATGCAACCAGGCAGGGAAGTAGCTCGTCAGGAGGATAGGGCCCAATGTTATGCCTTTCAGGGCAAAAATGAGGCAGAGGCGTCTGACCCAGTGATAACAGGTACTTGTCTCCGACTAGATGGCTAAAGTGTTATTTGATCCAGGTTCTAATTATTCTTATGTATCCGTGTGATTTCCCTCAAAATTTGATATGAATTGTGATATACTTGATGCCCCCATCCATGTTTTTACCCCTGTTGGAAAGTCTTTCATAGTCACCCATGTCTATCGTGCTTGTCTTATTTTATTTATAAGTTTTCAGACTTGGGCTGATTTGGTGATTTTGGATATGACTGACTTTGACCTAATCTTAGGCCTGACTTGGTTGTCCCCCTATTATGATGTGCTTAATTGTAATACTAAATCTGTAACTATAGAAATTTTGGGAAGGGAAAAGTTAGAGTGGGAAGGGATGTACAAGCCTAGGCAAGCTAAGATCATATCCACCATTCGGGCTAGAAAATTGGTAGGGAAGGATTTTTTGGCTTATTAGGTTCATATTCGGGATGTTGAGGTTGAGTCTCTACCTATTTAGTCTATTCCAGTGGTGTCAGAATTTAGAGATGTGTTTTCTAATGATTTTTCTAGTATGCCTCCATATAGAGATATAGATTTCTGCTTCGATTTAGAACCTGGTACTCGTCCAATTTCTATTCCTCCATATCGCATGACTCCAATAGAATTAAAGGAGCTTAAGGCCAAAATCCAAGGGCTTCTTCATAAGGTATTTATTTGTCCTAGTGTTTCCCCATGGGGCTCCAATTTTGTCTATTAAGAAAAAAGATGGTAGTATGAGAATATGTATAGATTACTAATAATTGAATAGGGTCACTATTCGAAACAAGTACCCTTTGCCTCGATTAGATGTTCTTTTTGACCAATTACAAAGTGCATCCGTTTTCTCTAAGATTGACCTAAGCTTCTGGTTACCATCAATTAAAAATTACACCTGAGGATCTGCCCAAGACGGCGTTTAGAACTCACTATGGGCACTATGCGTTTTTGGTTATGTCATTTGGTTTGACCAATACGCCTGCAACTTTCATGAGTTTGATGAATGGGGTGTTCAAACCTTCCCTTTATTCGTTTGTTATAGTTTTTATTGATGATATTTTGGTGTATTCAAAAAGTGAGGAAGAGCATGCCGATCATCTTCGTATTGTTCTGGGTGTTCTTAGGAAACAAATTTTGTATGCTAAATTTTCTAAGTGTAAATTTTAGTTGACTTTGGTTGCATTTTTGAGGCATGTAGTTTCAAAAGAAAGGGTAATGGTTGATCCTCAAAAGATTGAGGAGGTTAAGAGTAGGGTTTGGACTAACTCTGTGACTGAAGTTAAGATTTTTGTGGGACTCGCTAGTTACTATCGTCGATTTGTGAAGAACTTTGCTTCGATACAACTCACTTGAAAAATTTGACCAAAAAGGAGATACCATTTGAATGGACTGAAAAATGTGAGGATAGCTTTCAAAAGCTCAAGACCCTCTTGACCACTGCACTTCTCTTAGCATTACCGGTGGAAGGTAAAGATTTTGTTGTTTATTGTGATGTTTCACATTCTGGTTTGGGTATTATGTTGATGCAATATAAGAATGTTATAGCTTATGCTTCGCCTCAATTGAAAGTACATCAGAGGAATTGTCCAACATATAATTTGCAGTTGGCACCGGTAGTGTTCGCTCTTAAGATCTGGCGGCATTCCCTCTATGGTGTTAAGTGTGAGGTATTTATTGATCCTCGTAGCTTGCAACACGTGTTCACTCAAAAAGATCTGAATTTGAGACTACGAAGGTGGATGGAGTTACTTAAAGATTATTATCTCACCATTCAATACCAATCCTAGTAAAGCGAATGTAGTGGCAAACACGTTTAGTCGAAAGACGGTAAGTATGGGTAGTTTAGCTTGCTTGAGTGTAACAAAGCGACCTTTGGCTAAAGAAATTCAGACATTGGAGTCTAAATTCATGCAATTGGGCATCTCAAAAAAAGGTGGGGTGTTAGCTAGCATCGAAGTAAGGGCCACATTTATGGAAGAGATCAAGGCCAAGCAATTTGAGGATGAAAATTTGAATGAACTTACGAAAAGGCTGTGATTGGTAAAGCACAAGAGACCACTCTTAATGCGGAAGATGTACTCAATTTTAAAAGAAGAATTTGTGTTCCTCGAGTTGATGACTTAATTCAGAAATTGTTGATAGAATCCCATGGTTCACGATATTCCATTCATCTAGGTGTGACCAAGATGTACCGATATTTGAAGATAATTTATTGGTGGCCGAGCATGAAGAAGAATAAAGCGGAGTTTGTGGCTAAGTGTCAAAATTGTCAATAACTGAAGTATGAACATCAAAGGCCTACAAGTTTTCTTCTAAGAATGAAAATTATGGAATGGAAGTGGGAGAGGATAGCCACGGATTTCGTTGTTGGTCTTCCTAAGACTTTGGGGATGTTTGATTCTTTTTGGATAGTGGTTGATAAATTGACCAAGTCAGCCTATTTTATTCCGGTAAGAATAGATTACAATGTTGAACAATTGTCTAAGGTGTATGTGAAAGAAATAGTGAGGTTGCATGGGTGCCCCTTTCTATCATCTCTGTACGAAATTTACTTCCATGTTTTGGAGAAAATTACATGATGAATTGGGCAAACAACTCACTTTTAGTACCGCTTTTCATCCACAGATGGACGGGCAGTCGGAGAGGACTATTCAAGTATTAGAAGACATGTTGAGGGAATGTGTGATTGATTTTTGAGGACATTAGAGTAAGTTCTTACCTGTGTGAGTTCTCTTATAATAATAGTTATAACTTTGCATTAATATGGCATCATTTGAGGCGTTATATGGGAAGGGATGTAGATTACCCATATGATGGTTCGAGGCTGGAAATGTGAAACCTTTGGGAGTTGATTTAGTGAAGGATTCTCATGACAAGGTGATGAGTATTCAATCTAAGCTTTTAGCAGCCCAGAGTAGGCAGAAGAAGTATGTGGATCATAAAGTAAGAGACATGTCATTTCAAACCGGTGAGAATGTTCTTCTTAAGGTATCACCTATGTAATGAGTGATGAGATTTGGCAAGAAGGGTAAGCTAAGTCGCCGTTACTTTGGTCCCTTTGATGTTCTTGAATGTGAAGGACTGGTAGTGTATAGATTACCTTTTCGTCCTAACCTATCGGGAGTTCATCTGGCATTTCATGTGTCCATGTTGAACAGATATCATGGTGACTGGGACTACATCATTAAATGAGACTCAATTGTGTTAGACAAAGACCTCCAATATGAGAAAGAACCGATTGCAATTCTTGATCATGATGTCTGGAAGCTGAGGACAAAGGATATTAAGTTCGTGAAAGTTCAATGGAAGCATTGTCCAGTTGACGAAGCTACTTGGGGGAGCAAGAGGGATGTGCGAAAGAAGTATCCCTAATTGTTCGTCGATTCAAGTACTACTGCATTCCTTCTTTAGCCTATTTTTCCTTAGTTTGTCACTCGGGGACGAGTGATGGGTAAATTTGTATCTATTGGAATGACCGAGTTCTATCGTTATAGAAATGACAACGGGTAAAAATTTTGGGTCGGAAAACTTTTTCGTAGTAACTTGAAATTTCCCAACCTACTCCAAATTTGGACGAAATAGGAGACATTAACGTCTACGGAAATCTGGTAATAATTGGGTGATTTGATTATGAATTTGATCACATGAGTATATAAATAAATGGTTACGAAACGCGTATGACTTTACAAAATTAAATTCGGGCGAGTAAACTTCCCGAAATCAATCATAGCGTGAACGAGTAGTTTCTGAGTGTCGTTGGTGGAAGGTGTGTTATGAAATGGGGGTTTGAAATTCTTCATTTTGCTCACTGGTTCCGTGCAAGTGGCTGAGGTGGGATTCTTCCGCCAGGGCGGAGCCGCTGTAGCAGGGTGAGTGCCGCCATGGTGGGGCAGACACGACTTAAATTTGGAAATAAACCCGAAAATATTTTATTCTGCAATTTTCGAACTTGAGTGTTAAGGAAGGAACCCAGGGATTTTCTTGAAAGTTTTCCACCATTCATGAGGCTGAAGGTAAGATTTTCACTCCCTAAATCCGTTTTTCGATCCGTAGAATGTAATCTAATGGGAAATTATCTATGGGAAAGAGTTTTGATCTGAGAATTATGGTGGGAAAAGCCCTAATTTCGATATTTGATTTATGGGTATGATCTAGGGTTGGTAGAATTATTAGTAATTCGGGTAATTAGTTATTGTATATTAATTTCCGGATTATTATAGTTGTTTGTAGACTAAGAACAAGTGGAACGAATCCGTAAAGGGAAGAATCAAGTTTCTTAACGGTTTCAAGTTTGTTTTGAGCTAGGTGATAGTTGTGATTCTATGATTGTGTGGTGTCTGTTTGTTCTTGCTCCATTATGATACATGTATGTATGCGAATGTTGCGTTGTTGATCACATTAATTGTAAATGAGGATATATGAATGATGAATGCCATGAATCATGACTTGATTGTATGATTATCAGATTGTACTTGTGATTGTGATTTTGGCTTGTAGAATGGATCGGGTGTTGCGTCCCGACACACAAACTTGGATCGATTGCCACGTTCCAGCATAATTATGGGATCAGTTGCCACGCTCCGGCATAAACATTGGATCGGGTACCACGTTCCGGTATGCCAACATTTTGGGTTTGTTTTCCATGAGAGGAGCAATAATTTTATATAATTGTGCACATTGAGTAATGTGAAACTATAACTTGTTCGTAAATGTTGATAATATTGTAGATGTTCGATATATGCATGTGAATATATTATTGTAATGGCTTATAATGTTGCACTTAGTGGGATAGCCGTGTGATCCTACCAATACATTATGGTTATGTACTGATAATGCAGTTGCTCTTAATTTGTTGAGTACAGAGCATCTTCAGGCGGCTATTGATAGACCTCGTTTAGAAGATCAGTGATCGTCATTTGAATTCAAGGGTGAGCCAGTTCTTCCAGGCTTCCATAAGTTCTCCTTTCGTCTATGTCCACATTTCCGACTTAGATTTTTCTAGTTAGTTGATTAGTTCGTTAGTTTGGGTTGTATCCCTTCTTGTTTAGACTGATGGTGGATCTTTAGATGTTTTGGTACAGTGACTTTCAGGTTTTAGGTGTGACTTCCGCATTTTGTTTTAGTTGTTAGACTTTTGTTGGAGTTTATGGGAACTTAAGTTTTTAGCTAATTAACTTGCTTCCGTAACATAAATTATTTAGTATGTGATTAGAGTTGGTTAATTAATTAGTATAAATGGTTCTCCCACCGAAGGGTTAGTGTGGGTGCCAATCATGATGGTCTGGGTCGTGACAAAAACGGAGGGGCAAGGAAGATCTTTAGCTTTCGTATGCATTTCTCTTACGATACTGTTCAATAAAGGAGGATTTTTTATCATTGTAACTCGAATTCAAGCAATGAAGGCAACTATAACCCCCTAATAGGCAAGCAAAACACCCAAACAAGAAAAAGCAGAAGACAAAAATTAAATAGAGAAAAAGAATGGAAACTAGAGTAATAAAGATTGGGAATGGGGGTCATATTATAGATATGTAAGTACAATTCAAAATATACAAAATGCGCCCAAAAGATAACGAGAAAGACAAACTATACAAAATAAACACACCCGAACTTCTTATCACAGGTATAGGAGCATCTAAGTACTGAAAGAACTATATATAGCAATATGACTAATCAATATACCAAATACAAGTTATTACAAAAGAGGGAAAGCTGCACATCTTAGGATGCCAGGAGCTCACTGTGATCCAAGTCTATGAGAGCCAAGGGAGATCCGTCGCTCAATGAGGGTGGGTTCATACTGGAGTTGCATTAGAAAAAGATGCATATGTGTGTAGTATGGGTACAAAAACATGGGGTACTCAGTAGACATTATAGGTCAACCAAGATCATAAATATCTTAAATATGCATAAGCAGCTCGATACATCTAACAAGGAGTGTGATATAAGGCTAATCTACTCCCACATTACCGAAAGGAAAGACAAAATCAGTTCCAACTATACAATCTTTCCAATCACATGCAAACAAATACATAATGATATGTGATGCACATGTGGCCAATGCATGTTTAAAGTAAAAAGTTTCAGAATTATCTCGCTAGGTATCTTGTGGACCCTCTTAGAAAACTACAGAACCTGCCCCAATTCAACTAAAATGGAAGAAAAGTAAAACCCAAAATTTGGGTTGTGGGCTGCCAAAGCTGATGAACACATGCATAGGAAGGTGAAAATAATGTATTTTCTTTGAAAATCCAACTTTCCTTCAATAAAATCAGTAATCATGCTCCTTCGAAGTTAAAACAAGTTGAAAACATAGTTAATTCCACACAAACACAATCAAGTCATTTTCAAAGCAGCCATACGACACATTGAACATGATAAACATACTTCACAACATAATTTTACTAACCTCGAACTTCAGTCAGTCAAAGTCAACGGCTTCATGCCCGATATAATTCAATCAATAAAACGATAACTAAAAAATGACTAAATAGATCACACAAAACACAAAAGCGACCATCGCACATTAAATCTAAGTTCCATGCCACTTAAGAGCATTCTAAGGATCTATAACGACAACCAAGCTAATAATCAACCTAGACTTAGACTTATTAAGTAAATTACTTAGCTAAAATAACTCGAAACGGACAAAATATCAACTAAGTATCATCCAACCTTGTGCACTACTCCTAAATCCTTCCTAACGATAAAAATACTCATATATATATATATATATATATAATTACTCTAAGACAAATTTAAAAATGGAAAACCATAACCTGCCTCACGGCTTTAACCCACTTGAACCACTTTTTGAGTGCTTCTCCCTTCTGAAGAACCTCAAAACACTGCCACGCTATCAAGAAAAGAAAGTACAAGCTAATATGCGACTAACCATACCCTTATCGATGGTAAAAGATTTTGACTAGAAATAGGGTAAGAAATCGACCCTTGAACAATTGTACATAAGTGACAAAATAATTTCATTAATATATTCCCCCTAGAGGTGACGATCATATGCCGAAAAGTTTAACGAAGATGGGATTCATTTCTGACATCAAGTGGTCATAATACTACACTTGAAGAATATGAATTCAAGAGACATGAAGTCCAAAACAGAACTGATTATGAAAATCAAGATAGGATCGAGATTAGAAATTGAAAAGAACCGAAATTACCTTTGAATCACTTGAATTGGGAAAGAAATGAGAAAAATCACCAAGACCCGAGCTACTTTGCAAATGGGGATCATTTTGAAGAATTAAAGATGTAAAGGACTTAAAACATCAGCAATATGCACAAAAGCGGTCAAGTGAAAACTGAAGCGGCCAACGCTAATGAGGTCAACTGGCTACGAAAGTGGCCCAGCTCAAAGACGCTCGTGCGTCAAAAGCGGCCCCTACTCCCTAAAGCCTTACCGCTAAGGCGACACCAAGGCTGCTTGAGTGACTATTGCCAAAGTGGTCATGGGCTACTAAAGCATCAACACATGTAAATATTGTACCAACAGTTTGAGCTAAAATGCTCCAAGCTTTTGATGGACCCTCTGGACTCAATTGGGGTTCAATCAATGCATACAAACAATGTTATTTAAATCAAACGACATTGAAAACTCAAGAAAATTATGAAATAACCAATGGAGGTCCTCTTATTAGAGTGTTGACGCAATTCAATATTTACCAGGAAAATACAACAACAAGACACCGAACGTGATAAAGTCATCTCGATCACCTCAGGATCTGAACCAAAGGTCATTGTACACAAAACTAGGACTTCCAGAGCTAACATGTTGACATAATTCTCATTCGAGTTCATTTACCAAGAATATTGACTTGAGTAAAAATTTGTCCAAGCTTGAAAACTAAATTTTCTAATGGTTCAAACTCGTATCGAAAGTCTTTGGACCCAAAAACATATGCCATAAGACAAAATTGCCCTTGCAGAGGTAATGGAACTACCATAATTCTCATCCGACACCAAAATCTCATGATGTTGACTAAAGTAAACTCTCAGTTAAGAACTTAAAAAAACAGGAAAACTCACACCAATTTCTCTCGACCACCTCGAGAAGCATGCCACCAATCCCAACATAACACAAACACCACAAGAAAACTACAGGGAGGTGCAATAACCTTAGTACTGCTATTCATCCTAAGATGGATGGTCAAGCAGAGTGCACAATTCAGACCCTAGAGAATATGTTGAGAGCATGTGTCATGGATTTCAAAGGTAATTGGGATGATCACTTGCCTCTCATAGAGTTTGCTTACAATAAAAGTTATCACTCAAGTATCGAGATACCTACTTTTGAGGCTCTTTATATGCGAAGGTGTAGATCTCCTATTAGGTGGTTTAAGGTTTAGGATGCTGAGTTTATAGGACCATACTTGGTTTACAAATCCATGGAGAAGGTGAGGACTATTCAAGAAAAGTTGAAAACAACGCAAAGTCATCAGAAATCCTACACAGATGTTAGAATAAGAGAGTTGGAGTTAAAGGTTAATGATTAGTTTTATCTGAAGGTTTCACCCATGAAGAGTGTTATGAGGTTTGGTAAGAAAGGAAGGCTCAGTCTACGATGGGTCCTTACAGGATATCTAATATGGTTTGTAATATAGCTTGAATATTTAAACTATAACTAGAGTCAGTTGTTGTTTGTCCGCTATTCCACATCTCCATGCAAAATATATACTTGAGCGATCCTATCTTGTTTTTCCCACAGAAAGTATTAATGTGAATGAAAATTTGCCCTAGAGGAAGTTCCTATCCGGATTCTTGATCGGCATATTCGCAAGTTGAGAACCAAATAGGTGGCATCATTAAAAATGTTTTAGAGGAATCCGTTTGTAGAATAGGCTACATGGGAACTCGAAGAGTATATGAACACTAGATTCACTCATCTATTTCTTTTGATTCAGTTCAAGTCCAAGGTAATAACTATTTCTAAAGTACTCATTCAATTCAGTCCCTCCCTTACATATATTGTAACACCCCGAAAATTTCAAAGCTAAGGCCCAAACCATTCTTCATTTGTGTGTAAGGTCGTATCGGGTGATTCTTAAATTGTTATTAGGTGTTAAGGTCAATTATTTAGTGTGGGAATGGATTTGGGTATGAATTAGGGTCACAAGAATCCCCTAGCACAAAGTTGAATTGAAAGCTTCCTTACCAATTAAGTTTTGACATTAGATTCTACATAGTTCAACTTCAAACAATCACATCTCTCAGTACAATGAATTAGGTAGCCCACTACCTATGAAATTATAGGTCTATAGGTCCTCTTTCCAATGGTACAAAGTATTCCTTATTTGAAATTAGAAGTAAAGCGTTACCACTATTTTACCATAGACTACCACAGTAGTGTTTCCTGAGTCAATACATAGGAATCTTTTCGACGGGCCATATAAATTTCCACGACATGTACTAAGACCTCGTAGAAAACCTCAGAGAACTAAAATATTTAGGTCGCATTCCTATGGATCAATCAACGGGTCGTAGAAGTTTTTATGGTAATAGTTTAGACCCTTAGACTGAATTTTTGAACTTTAAAATTCAGTATGAATTCTACCGGTTGGATATACTGTTTATAGGAACTTCTACGGGTCGTAGTTTGACCCGTATAATGAAATTTTGACCCTTAAAATTCAATAAGAAGTCTACAGATTGGATCTATTGTCTGTAGGAACTTCTACAGGTCATGGTTTAAACATGTAGAATTAATATTTGAGCCTTAAAATTTAGTATGAATTCCATGGATGGGACAAAGCATGAACCGTTGATGGCACCATGGAAGCTTTTCATCAGCTTTCTAACGGGGATAATTCAATCTTTCCTCACCTTTTCTATGCCTAAAATCCAAATTTTTAATCTAAGCTAAGGGTTAAAACGATATTGTTTGATATTTTACGTTTAGTAACACTCCAGGTCATTGGAGCAGGTTTCCAAGAGGAGAAAAGTGAGGGTTTCGAGTGTTCTTCGAGTTTTCACCAATTTCACCAAGAACATTGTTATCCATGTATGTACAACTATCATAGTGATGGATTGAGTTCTCCGTGATGCCCTACATCTATCTAAGTTTTATAAAAGAGTAATCTAGAGTTTTATCCTTGATTTTGGTATTCTTCAGATGAGTAGTACTATTGATTTTTGAGTTCTTGATTTCTTAGTATTGAGTTTTCTATGTTGTTATTGAGATCCTTGAGTTGATTTATTCATGTCTATATTTTAGCCTGAACCCTCTCTTGAGTTATAATTTTTGAGAATCTTTTTAAGCAAACATTTTGTCTTAATTTGATTTTATGAAAAATCAAAGATGAATTTTCAGAAAGAGTTTTAAACATTATTTGATTAAGAGTATAAGGGAACTAAGTATTACCAAATGTTTCACTTTTTACATTGAGATATGAGATATTTTGATTTCTATATGAGTAAATGAGTTCAAAGATATTTTAGAGCAGTTGCCTCTTTTAAGAGGTTATTCTGAACAATTACCTCAAATTGAGAAAGTGTATGTTTTATACATTTGAGCATGTTTATNAATTTCATAGTTGATGGCGTGACACTAAAAGTGGATTCGAATTTGGATACCATTCATGATGAAAATAACGAAGATACTTGAGGTTTATGCTTCTACTGATACAATTGAAATTAAATATTCCGTGAAGCAAAATTATACTCCAAGCAAAATTCTCCTCCTTCAGTCGATTAACAACACTATGATCAACTGTCGGTAGTGGCAAAACACTACCACTTTGAATGTTACAACAGTTTGAATGGGACATAGGTGTTGGAGACAACAAACGAAAGTTAGGCTCACCAACGGGTGTTACCGTCTCGACAAATTCATCGCGTAGTTCCATTTCAGTTGATGAATCTTCCTTCGCCATTTCTAACTACTGTGTATAAAAGAAACAATGTACATCAATTACTACCAAATATGAAGCTTACCGAAACTACGTACAAAAATAATCAAATGAAACTCAATAACATTGTCCCTATAAAATTCCTACCTGAACTATGTGAAAAAACAATAATGTAAGCTTATATCAGAAGAAATGCAAAATTTGATACCCAATAGTGGGAACCAACCGTACAAAATTTGATAACTACCCAATAGTGGGAACCAACCGTACTCTATTTTATTTAATAATTAATATATCTATATATATTAATAATAATTATTATTATCTTTTCAACTTCTTTAAACTGCTATATATGTGAAAAAAACTTTCATATTTGTAATATTGAAAGTGTACTATTATTTGTGTAGTTAAGTCTTAAGGATGGTCTTTCCATGTAATTTTCCCTATTGTATTGTTGCTGGGTTATTTGTAATAAGAGTGTTGGGCCTGGGTTATTGTTGTAAGAGTTAGTGGGCTGCTGGAAAATGAATAGAGAATGGAGTGGGCTGAAATGGTTTAAGGAAAAAGGCTCAAAATGGTCTTGCAATTGATTTTAAAGGGAGGTAAAATAGTGGCTAGATTCGCAATAGAAATATAACCGAATGAATTTCAATTGTAGCCAAAATGAACTTAGTCGGTAAATTCGGCCGAAAGTTAAATACGATGAATTTATACAAATTAATCAATGAACTTCTTAATCTTAACGAGATAAAATAATTAACTCAAATATAAACTAAATAATTTAAATATAAACTATTATATAACTAAACTAAAACCAAATAGTCAAATGAAATTAAAACTTTTTTGAGATGATTTTCGAATATTCATAAAATATACTAATTATATACATAATTAAGTAAAACATATATATTATCTAAAAATTATAAAAAGGTGACAAACTATTTAAAATAACTTGTAAACTATTTTTATTTTTTTTGAAATTTTCTAGAACTTATTATTTTAAATCGTTTCAAATTGAAGAAGCTCGATAATTAATCTACTTGCGGAGGTTCGAAATTGGGTGTCAATAGTGATGACTCCTTAAATTTTTTCTTAAATTCTTTCAAATTTAGTTTAATTGATTTTTTAGTCACCACGACGTTGCGCCTTATTGAAAAAATAGGAATGCCAACTTGTGTAATGATCCATTAGATCATTTTGAGCACTAGAACATTTTTCCATAAAATACTCTTTTCGTTAATTTTTAACACAAATTTTGAACTATTTGTTTAATTATGATTATTTAATATATAAATTTGAGATAATTAATTTAGTTAATGTTTAATGGATGAAGTCCACAATTAATTTAATACTACAATTTAGTTGGTGTTTAATGATAAATTGACTTTCTTTAAAGCCATTGTGACACCTCTATTTTTGTCGATCAAATTTGAATGATGAATTAAAGTGAGATATTCACAAACTTGAAATTGAATGAGGTAATATATATATAGACAATATATGAGTAATCAATTTTTTCTTTCTTTAAGCCCAAATTTATGGATTTGATTCCAAANTTTGAGATAATTAATTTAGTTAATGTTTAATGGATGAAGTCCACAATTAATTTAAGGATTTGATTCCAAACCCACATTTATTCCTAATATATATATATATATATATATATATATTATTTATTTTAATTACTTGTTTTTAAAATATTTTCCAGAATCTAAGAATATATATAAATTAATATGAATATTGTGGTAAAAATATTCATATTAATAATTCTTTCTTAAAAGATGTGTAAAGTTCAAAACGGACAACTTAAAATATACAAAAAAAGTATTATAAAAGAAAAAATAGACAAAATATCTATTGAAAAAAAATTCTTATAACAAAAACTCAAGCATCATTTATTATATAAAAAAAAAAATGGTCATTCGACTCTTTTCATTACATTGATAGGTTAGTGGGCCTCACTCATTCAGCTACTTTGAGTGCTACACTGCTACTTCTTCTTCTCTATAAAAAATGTTTTCCCAATCTATTATGTATTTCTTTAGTAGTCTACTCTTGTCAATTTTGACAATGTCGTAACATTATTAAGAAATATAATAATATTATCAATAAATTGTACTTAGTTGTTTGTTGTGATCAAACTCACACTTCATGACGACTAATTTTTAGTTCCACCATTGAAGAGCTTCAAAGCTCAAATTATAAAATTCGACCAGTCACAAATATGAATAGTTTCGAGTGAATAATATATCAAAAGACTTAAAATAACAAGAGAATACCATACCAAAATTTGGGATCATTTAGAGTAGATTTGAGTTAGTCGGAATAGGAAAAAAAATCAATTACTCATTGATATTTATACTGCAATGTGTAAATATCGTATAAATAATGTATGTATATATATAGAGAGATGTTTTTTTAACTCCTCCCTCAGGAGTTTCCACCTTTGCTCCATTGATGACTCAAACTCATAACCTCTAGATCGGAGGTGAGAGATGCTCATTATCCGAACAACTCCCTCTCGTCTCCCTAATATTGATGCTTAATTTAGTTAGGAAAAAAGGTTAAAAATGCCATTGATGTATTATAAATGATTTAAAATTGCACTCTTTCCACCTATTAGATCAATAATGCCCTCAAGGTTTTTTAAAGTCTGAAAATGCCCTTTTTTAACACCACAATAACATGACAATGATGAGTCATTTAATGAAACAAATAGTTTCATCTTATTGGTCCAAATAATTTTTTAGACTCAATTTCACTACCCAATCCATCTTTAGGAAAAATAACCCACCCAGTAATTTATAGTCATTTTTGTAAATTGCTCTCTATAACCTACCTTCCATTATATTCATCCTTGAATACATTTGCAGATAGAAATGTGGCTTTGTCCATTCTCGTTAAGTCTAAAATGTGTTTTCTTAAAGATGAATTTGACACATTTTCATATGTGGGTACTTATATAAGACTTCATTTTTTAAATTTGTGTCATTCATAATAGAACAACTTTCACATATAACAAACAAAAAAATTATATTTGTATGTTATAGGAAAGTTTGCATAATTGCAACATATATATGTATAATTCGCTATACATATACAATTGAAAGCTATGTCTATTTCGCTATACATATATACAAAAAGAAGCAATTGTATAATTTGTTGGCTCCTCTTCAGATTTGTATAATTTCGCTGGCATGCCATTTGTATAAATTGTTGTTAGCCTCTCGTTTGTATAAATCGTTGACAAAAATATTTGTATATGAAAAATCGCTCTCTCTTTCGCTTTATACAAACATAAATTATACATTTTACTTGTATAATCTGTGTTTGTATAAAATGAGAAAGAGAGAAAGGCAAAGGAGAACTGGGCAAGGGAATATTTGTATTGTATAATTATAAGTGTATAAGACGAATATATATGTATTTGCATGTGTTTATACAATTTTCTTTCGCTTTATACAAACATAAATTATACATTATACAAACATAAATTTTACATTATATTGTATAACCCGTGTTTGTATAAAACGAGAAAGAGAGAAAGACAAAAGAGAACTGGGCAGGAAATATTTTTATTGTATAATTATAAGTGTATAGTACAAATATATATGTATTTGCATGTGTATATACATTTTTCTCTCGCTTTATACAAACATAAACTCAATTTATACAATTCTGTTGTATTAAGCGAGAGAGGCGAGCACAGAGGGAGCAAGCGAGAAAGGGAGAGTGGCGGGCGAGAATTTGGAGGGAGAGAGGCGACTGGCAAACGTTTACTACGGGGCACAATTAAATCAAACAATAGCTACTTCATTTATTTTAGATTATAAGTTTGCCATTTTGTACAATTATCCCTTCATAATATGTGCCAAAATTGGTTGTTTTAACACATTGTTATCAAGATTTCAATTTTTTTTAATCTTATTCTGCTAATTTTACTCTCTTATTTTTTTTTTGACTAAACAAGCAAATGGGTGTTCATTAGTATTTCTCATTTGAAAATGTAAATGGAAAATGGTCTGTTTCTCACATAATATGTATTGAAGAGGGTCAAGGACGGAAAGAATGGAAGAAATACCCGGATAAGTTGGGTTCATTTTTAAAATGATTTACCGGTTGAGATTTTTTTTACCTTGATGGATTGGGTAGTTAAATTGGGTTAAAAATTATGTGAACCAATATACTAAAATGAAGTCATTTGTTTTATTAAATGACTTATCATTGCCATGTCATTGTGGTGTTAAAAAAGGGTATTTTTGAACCTTAAAAAAACATTGAGGGCATTTTTGATCTAATAGGTGAAAAGAGGGCATTTTAAAACTATTTGTGATACGTTAAGAACATTTTTAACCCTTTTTCCATTTAGTTATGGAGTATAATTTTCTCTTTTATCAGTGCATATACTTATGAAAAATGGTGTTCAATTGTCGCCCAATTGTATGGGCCTTAAGCCCATTTATAGGTTTTATTGAGCATCTGCCACTACCAGCCCAGGTGTCAATAACAAGTTTGTTGAGTCACGTGCTTTCACACGTATAAAACAAACCAAATTCCCTAATATCCGCACCACGTGCACGATAGCAATATACGTTTCAAAATTCTTACCTATACCCACCTCTTCGGTGCAATTTAGCAACCCACGCACCCCCACACACCCCATAGTACTCACCACGTTCATATCTGTTTCTTTTTTACTTTTTTTTTTCTCTCATTTTGTGAACGGCCTTTCGCCATAAAACTCTCTACCCCTTTTTTTCTCTGTAAACATTTTAGGGTTAGGGTTTTAAAACACACCGCTATTTTTACTCTTTTTATTTGAAGAATTGGGTTTTGGGTTTTGGGCTTTGTTCAATTTGTGAATTTTCTGGTTTTTTTTTTTGGGTGTGTTGACCTATCAATGCCTCAGAATCAACATATCAAATTGTGTGGACAAGTGAGAGGTTTTGGTTTCTTTACGTTTAGGAATCCTTCGAAAGTTTGTTCCTTTGTGCTATTTGTAGAGCGTGCATAGCTGCTTTGGTTAGTTCTAAGCTTCTATGGCGCCCAGTCGAAGAAAAGGTACAAGTAAAGCGGCGGCGGCTGCAGCAGCTTGCCGTCAGTGGAAAGTTGGTGATCTTGTGCTTGCTAAGGTTAAAGGGTTTCCAGCTTGGCCTGCAACGGTATGTGGGTGCTTTTCTGTTTCTCTATTTTTTACCCTTAGTTTTGGTATTTGTGGGTTTTTATTGTTTTTATGTGGTCAGTTCTTTCTTTTATAATTATTGGAGTTGTGGATCTGATGTTTTTGCGGGAAAAATCACCTTTTTAGAGTAGATTAGGGCCTTATGGTTCTTGAAAATGCTAAAAGACTGCAGTTTATACTGTAAAAAATGTGACCCTTTTGTCCACAGTGTGTCCAATCTCGGAACAACTGATTTCTTGTTATTCAAAAGAGTGTTAGAGATGAGACGAACTAGGAAGAGATTGGGGTTTGCGTGAGCACTAACTTCTTACCCCTGAATTATTGTTTAGGTATTGTTTATAATGTATGTAGCTAGTTTACTTTATTTTGGAATCTGAACTACATAAGACATTAAGTGTAGCTAATTACTCTTGCTATATTAACATTAGTTATCTAACAAAAAGGAAGTAGTAGAACTGTCAGGGCACTCCTAAGTTGTTGATTTGGAGACTACACTTTGGGTTGACTGCAGAACTTGAAGGGTACTACTGAGAATATCTGCTTTGTAGCTGGTTAGATTATAGGGTATATGGAGAGGTTTTTCTGAAGTTTCTGTATCTGGCTGTTTGATCATTTTATCAGGTTGATTTTCTGTGAACTAGATGTTGAATAGCCCATAATCTTGGTTCTACTTTCTTGTTGAACTCTGATTCTTCACTTTTCTGTCAGAATTATTACTTTGGGAAGTGACTATGATATTAATTTGTATGTCACACTATAATCTCTTTGGCAAGATTTTTTCTTTTGGGATCAGTAAAAGGTATTCATTAGCAAGATTTTGTGTATATATATATTTTTGTTAAGTTGTGTGGAGAGGTTTTCTTGAAAATAATATGTAAGTGAGATCGTTCCGCATTAAATGTATTTGCAGAATTATCCCATTGTGCCCAGTTCTAGTAGGGCAACAGGGATAGATATTACATTTTTTTATTTCATTTTGTGTCCTAGTTGGACTGGAGACAGTTAAAGAATGTCAAAGAATTTTGAAACAAAAAAAAAAGAATGTAAAAGGATTTTGAATCTGTGTAGTCTTAAATATGCTATGCCATTCATTTAAGGGAGTGTCACTAAGGGTAAAATGGGAGTCTCAGAATAAAGAACTTGCCAAATTCAGAAAGGTGGCATTTTTATGAAATCAAGCACATAAATAGGAACTGCACGAGTATTTTTTTTGTTCCTCTGTTTTTTCTTTTTTCTGCAATTTGAATGAAAGATTAATGATCCATGAGCAGAAAAAGGAGCAAGAAACAGGTAGCTAGTTTGGCAGTTTTTTTTTTGTTTCAACTTACACTCAAAAAAACAAGTTATTGTCTCATCTGATACTAATATCTAAACCTCTAATTAATCTAACAATCTAAAATATCAAGTCTTTTAAATGAAAGTGAGTTTCTATGGCAAATTAGTTAGATTGGCATTTGACTTCCATAGGATTTAGACAGTTTCACTAAATTGAACTTTTAGCTATTAATCTAACAATCTAAAATATCAAGTCTTTTAAATCAAAGTGAGTTTCTATGGCAAATTAGTTAGATTGGCATTTGACTTCCATAGGATTTAGACAGTTTCACTAAATTGAACTTTTAGCTATTATAGAATATCTTACCCTTTGGATCTCAGGAGTGATTATAGCAACATAAAGTTCCTTTGGATATGAACATATACGTAACTTAAAAACTATCCATCTTATCTCAGGAGTGATTATAGCAACATAAAGTTCCTTTGGATATGAACATATACGTAACTTTAAATCTATCTGTCTTGTCTCTATGATGCATTGCCTTATGCACACGAGAAAATCTTGCAAAATGACATCGGGCATGATGTAATAAAATCAATGGAGCAAGGAACTTAGACTTGAAGACTTCCTAATCTGACCATTTGTCACTCCTACATCTTGTTGTAGTCACTTACGGCTGCTTTTGACTACGTTCTGATTCCTCCCACTTTGTGTTTTGAATTGGAGTGTTATCTATAGAAAGTTTGCAGCTAATTTGCTAGTGTGTCTAATATGCTTGACTGCCGGTCTGTTTGATACTTGATAATAACACCAACAACATACCCAGTTTGATACTTGTGTAGCATAATTTGGAAATTCTTTCATTTTTTGATCTCAAATTATGTCTTAACGTATTTCCACTTGCATGGGTTTTTCTTTATCCTTCATGAGTATGAATATGTTTTTGTTGATGGAGCTATGTTGATTCCTTGTACCATCTTCCTTTCTCCTTATACCTCTTGTGTGTTTCCCTCTCTATATACTCTTGTATTGTACTATGATTGCTTCACATGCTCCCGTCTTCTTCTATGTTTTCCCTTACCACCGTCTTCTTCATTGGGCTGCGTATTCTGCCAATGCTGCCTATTTGTACCAGTTTAATTTAAACACACTAGCTTGAAGGTCTACTTGAATAAAACCTGTGTTATCTAGCTTTAACTTTCTTTGGAGCTTGGCATTATGATGTGGTGGTGTGCCAAATCTGGTTTAAGGAGGACGGATTTATTGATTGCCAAGGAGAGATGTCTTAGAAAACCCCATCACGAGTTTGGTGCAGTACAGGTGAGAAGTTTCACCTAGCTTTATCACGGTTTAGTGTGGGCACAGAGGCTATGGTGTGTGCTCATTGTCTATGAGATCTATATTGGAGATGCTAAAAAATAAATGTAAGTGGGAAGTTTATTTCTAATTGTCAGGTAAAACAGTCTAATGAACTTGTTCGTTAAAAATATAATAATTGATCTGTTACAACTACTAGTAGGAAATTAGAAATTCAACATATGAAAGTTGGTCATAGAGCTTGAATTCGAAAGTTAAAAACTGCATATTTGCACTTGAATTAGAAATTTAAGTTGACAATAGCATACATTTCTTTTAATCCTATTTTTTCCCATTTATTTGTTGATATAATTGTCATTTGTTCTTATAGTTGTGTTTTCTTGTGCTGCCTACTTATATATACATTTGTTTTTTTCCTTATTCACACACTTTTTCACTGAAGCCTGTACATCAATTATTAGTATAGCTAGAAAAGTTTGTACTAATTGTTAACTAGGCAGTGTAAATATACTAAGAGGATGTTTAGATTGGCTTAAAAGTTGGTCAAACCTACTTTTAAGTCAGTTTTTGACTTCTGGAAGTGTGTGGCAAATATAAAAAATAACTTAAAATAAGTAAAAAATGACTTAAAATAAGTTAGGAAGTGTTTGGCAAGGTAAAAAATGACTTAAAATAAGTTAGAAATGACTTAAAACAATTCAAAAACCAAAAGTAGGTCTCCCCCTACTTTTTATTTTTTTGACTTGAAAGTTTTTTCAGTTTGACTTTTTATTTTTGACTTAAAAGCAATTTTTTTAAGTCAATCCAAACAGGCTCTAAGTGTCACCATTCATGATAGAAAATTAGAAATTCAGTATAGGGAAGCTAGTCGCGCAACTTGAATTTTAATCTCAAAACTGCTTATTTGCATTTGAATCAGGACTTCAAATTCACTTTTTAATCAAAATTTTGCTGAATCAGCTGGTTCTTATGAGATTAGTGGACCTAAAATGGATGTCTAGGGGATGTAGCCAAAAAAGACACAAGATAGTTGCTCTCGGTTACATGCTATTCGACTTAAATATATGTCCTTATGTTGCATTGGTGCAAATCTAAGTACCTTCTATAATTGTTTTTATATTCAGTGATGTGGCTAATGAAGAATTCAGTTGGTTTAGTGCAAACAAAGATTTCTGTTTAGGTTTGAGAGGTTAAGGAGTTGAATTTTGTTTGGTTTACTGCAAAAGCGGGCAATCTTGTATGGTGCAATAGTTGTCCAAATCTGTCTCAATGGCCACCCATTATGATTCTGCTCCAATGAACTAGATGCAATCATAAACGTGTAGCAATTATTGTCTGAAATGATTACTTTGTTCTGTGGAATCCAGAACAACCTGCCAGACCCCTCTCCTTGATCACTGAAATTGCCAAGTAGCTGAATGAGTTGAATTGCCCTTTCCAATTCCCAATCATTACAGTTCCTCCTGTATCTTTTTTGTCATAAGAAAATCTAACATTTCGCTCTTTCCCTAATGACCCAACATACGGCTGCTGCAGGAATAGAATTCCACATGGCAAGACGAGATTTTCCTATGCCTCTCCTTTGCCAAGCATGTAGAAAACCCATAGTTGAACTTGAACATGACATACACCATTTTTTGATTTTTAGAAAATTGAAAACCATATTCAAAACCATGGATGCAATTTTGTAATGAAGGAAAAGATGGCTAACACCTTCTGCTTCTTCCTTGCAAATAATGCATCTATTGCAAAGTTGAATGCCTCTCCTTTGTAGGTTATCCCAAGTCAGACATTTGTCATTAGCCAGGATCCAAATGAAACACTTCACCGTTAGAGGAGCTTTACTTTTCCAAAGAGTTGTCGAGGGCCAAACACTAGAAGAGGGAGATCTAGAGAGAAGATTAGCAACTCTTAACAGAGAAGACAGCTTCTGAAATGCCATTAACATATGAAGCGATCCGGTTTCTGTAAGAAAGGAGGTATATTGTACAACATCTGAAGCATTGGTAATACACTTTTATTTCCCAATCGTTTAGGTTTATACGGATGCACCAATCTTGAGCTTGCCTGAGATCTGCAAGGGAAGTTACCCGTTGAGTGGTACTACGGAAAAGAGCAGGAAATAAATTCTTCAGTGGGGACTGTCCAATCCAAGTGTCTTGCTAAAATCAAATCTTCCTTCCATTTCCTACTTGCAGGGATATGTGCTCCCCAAAAAAGTCCCATAGGCCTATGTTTTTCGAAATGCTAATACCAACAGGAGAGGGTGAGGCTTTAGAAATCCAGTGACTTAGCAATCCATTTTTTTTAACACTGATGCCCTTTATCCAAAGTGCATTATCTTCTTCATTGAACCTCCACAACCATTTTTGCATTTGAATAAACATAATCTGAGTTAGTTTTCAAGCTTGGTTAGCATAATTTTTGCTTAATGTGTGTTCCGTAACTCTTGGTCCACTAAGTTATTTGAATTTATGTAGTTGAAATATAGCAGGTATCATGGAGGTGCGTGTTGCAAGTTTGTCTGAATGCCACCATTATTGCAAATAAATAATTGTTTTCTATTTGTTGTTATCTTTTACTAGTATTACATATAATCTTCTTCATTTATGCCTTCTCCACTAAACAGTGCTTTTTAAATTTTAGTTTATAGATCTTGTTTGTACGACAAAATTACTATGTCAGAGAACATTGTTAGACTACTTTTAGAGGTTACTCAGATGTACATGGTTAGTTTTCTAAAATAGTATGTGGGTTGTGTACATAGTCATCTTGAGAAAGAAAGTGCGTCCTGTGACAACAGAAAATTTATCACCTTGCAACTAGTTTGTAAACAGTGGTTTTTTAATTTCAGTTGGTAGATTTTGTTTGTACGACAACACAACTATGTCATAGAACATTGTTCGACTACTTTTAAAGGTTACTCAGATGTACATGGTTAACTTTCTAAAATAGTATGTGGGTTGTGTGCAGTCATCTTGAGAAAGAAAGTGTGTTCTGTCACAAAAAAAAGATATATCTCGTGACAGCTAGTTTCCCATATTTGTTTGTTCTATTCTCTGAAAATGAAGTTCTGATCTTAAATTTACACACGAAGTACTGCTATCCATGAACTTAAAAGTATCTAATATTATTTACCTTCTTAGGAAAAAGTATTAAGTATTAATAAGAGGTTTTTTTTTATGCAATAGTTTTTGGTCGTGTGTTTTTAACAATTATGCTTGTACGGACACTTCTACCTAGTGTACATCATCATAATATCTTAAGAGAAAAGGAAAACTACTTTGCTGCCACAATGTTTTTTTTTATAACAGTGGTGTCTGGGCAGCTTGCACGCATTTAGATTCCATCCGTACCAACTACCTTTGACCAATACTGGTGTCCGGTAAATCTGTGCATGAAGGGTTAGGTGGATAGGAAGAATCACCTACTGTTTTTATTTTGTTCTGTTGGGATTTGAACCTATATTAAGGTTTGCACCCAATTGGTTGACCACCAGGCCACACAATTAGTGTTACCAGCATAACCTCATAGTCTCATACTGAGCTATCTAGTGAGGGACAGTGTATTTATGGAAATGTTTGTTTAGTTATTAGCCTTTTTTTATTTAAACAAATTGTTCTGAAAATCTTGCAACTTAAACTCTTAGAAACATTTCAAAGGCAGATGACTAGATAATCAAGAGGTTACCTTAGATACTACAGGCAGCATCTGTTGATGTTTACCTTCTACCAATAACTGAGACTTTCTTCTAATTTAAGCAGGAATCAGTATCCTATAGGGTACAATAGCACTGATTAAGCTCAATTTATGAGTTTTTTTTAATAATTCCATTAATCATATGCAACCAATAATTGTGTCTATACATTTTTTTGACATTGCAAATGGACTAGTTCATTTTCTTAGCAAGTTCACGGTTTTGAACCCTGCCATAGACAAATTAATTGTGTTTAAGTTGAGAGAAGGGTAAAGGATTGGGCCCATTATATATTGAGTTTCGGACCGTGTGCCACTGTCCTTGGGGATTTTTCGGTTTTATAGAAGTTCTATTTAATGAGTTATTACTCTTATGACTTGTCGTAAAATATGTTTTTATATTAGCTTTCATACCAGATTCATTTATTTTTGTGTATTTTCATGATGGCCAGAAACACCTTGCCGCTTTCTTCACCTATTTCCTTTACTCATTTGACTAAGTTATTACTTATCCTACAAAATATTTTTTCATTAGATTCAATGTATTCTCTTATGATGGCCAGAATCTCCTAGTCTCTTTCTTTGTCTATTTCCTTTACCTCTCATTTGACCAACAGATGAACTCTGCAAGGAGAAGCCTAAGCATGATTTTGTTGCTTATGACAGGTGAGCGAGCCAGAGAAGTGGGGTTATTCAAGAGACCGGAAGAAAGTGTTAGTTTACTTTTTTGGGACCCAGCAAATGTGAGTACTTTATTTATTGATCGTGACTTGTTATATTTTTTCTTTTAAACCTTGGTAACTTCTGTGTGGTTGAACCTCTTTCAGTATCTGCAAACTTGAGTGAATTAAGTTATCTCCTTGCTTAGATTTCTTAGATGTACTCAATGTAACTTTAGTAAGATTATGATCATCAATAGATGCTTTCAATTTCGAAGTACTTTATAATTAAGAATTATCACCGTAAGATTAAGAGAACCAATATTTTGAGGATGTATACCGAATGTCAGGAATTCAAGGTTGTTACAGAGTATCTTGTAGGTGCACCTTTAGTAAGTTGATAAGTTCATTGACTGATTCATTGTATATTGGGAGTTCATGTGTTGCACCTTTAGTAAGTTCATTGACCAATTTTTTTTACCTTGGGAGCTTCATATGTTAGGAGTTGATAGTTTTAACTATCAAAATAGTCCTAAGTCAATTTTTGGTCAAGGAGGTAAAACAAGGCTGAGGTTTTTCGCCACATCTAATTGCTACCCCATATTTTAAAAATCGTATGGAAGTACAACAACACCAATAACATACCCAGTATAATCCCACAAGTGGGATCTGGAGAGGGTAGTGTGTATGCAGACCCTATCGCTACCTAGTCTACCTAGTGGAGTAGAGAGGCTATTTCCGATATACCGTTGGCTCAAGTAATCGGACTCTTCAATAATGATGCTGCACAAGTGTCGAATTCTTCAAAAATACACCAGTTCTGTAGAATCTGACACGCACCCGTCGACCTTTTTGAAGAGTCCGAGCAACATAGGTTTTAAAAGGAAAACAATGAGAGTTTAATCATATGAAAGTAATTTCTTAATATTCCCTTACTGTTAGAGTGGTGTAGCCTACTAATTCTGCTGTCTTCTTACTTGGCGTGTATGGCATCCTTTATTTCTATTCTCCTATTCCATTAATTTGATATTTTTGCTATTTTTTTTTTCTGAATTCAGAGCCTTCTGCAATCCTGTGGATGTCGAAGCATTTACTGAGGATAAGAAACAGTCTCTTTTTGTTAAACGTCGTGGAAAAGGTGCTGATTTTATTCGTGCTGTGCATGAGATTATTGATTGCTTTGAGAAGTTGAAAACGGAGCAACTAGTCAATGGTAGTTCTACCGAAGAAGTTACTGTTAGGAGTGACAATGTGGTTGTTGAAATGACCAGAACACATTTGGAGGGTGAAGCTCTCAACACGCCTGAATCTTCATCAAAAGTGAACCATGGAGATGAAAGCGAACCAGACTTTGAAAACGAGGCTGGTGCAGTTGCTGCAAAAGACGACGTCTCCCATGATGGGGAAATGCTGTCAGTTGATCCTACTGGTGTGGAGGTTATGGATGGGCCAGCTACAAAGACTTATTCTACCCGAAGGAAAATTGTAGGCGGAAGGTCAAGAAATGGTGCTGTGGAGAGAAGGGTTCCATCTGCACGCAGGTTGAGAAGTTCATTGAGAGCCGATCCTGAAGTACTTCAAAATCGTTTGTTTCCCTCTGGCCTTCTTAGCATGAATGCCGGATATGGTGCCAATACTGTAAGGGATAGATCTGCCAGAAGGAATAAAATGGATGGTAAACTATCAGATGGTTTAGATAGGAACAATATGGAACAATCTGATTTTGTTTCTAATGGCAGCACAGAAGAGAGTGATTCCGAAATTGCTACTGTTGACTCTTGCAGTGTTAGCTTAAATGAAGGAAGCAGTGTGGAATCTGGTTGTAAACCTGTGTATAAGTGTGCTGTGCAAGGTGATTCGGAGGTTGAGTTGAGCCATAGGCTTGAGTTCCAAAGTAGTGCGGTAATACTCAAGAAGAAACGGAAGCCAAATAGAAAGAGGCTGCACATTGATTTATCTGAGTCCTCTGCTGGTTTAGACAAAGATGCACCTCCGGAGGTACTGACTGCTAGAACTACAGATGTTTTGCCAGGTGACCCTGTCAAATCTGATGAAAAAAATTCCAAGGAATTGAAGGAAGATGGTGATGAGCACTTACCACTGGTTAAGAGAGCCAGGGTGCGTATGGGTAGATCAGCACCTGAAGGGGAGGTGCTAGATAATGAGGTTCTGAATGATGCAAAATCACCAGGAGCTTCTGACAAGTCTTTGGAACAGGTACCTGAGGGAGATGGATCTTGCCTTCAGAACTCTACTTGTATTAAAAGTGATGCATACGACTCATCTCCATCAAAGAAATGTTCTTCCAAAAGACCATCTTTTTGGGAAATCCGTAAACAGTTTGGTGGTTCGCTGGATGGTGAATCTGCTTTACCTCCATCCAAACGGCTTCATCGTGCCTTGGAGGCTATGTCAGCTTATGCTGCAGATGATGATAAACAAGATGTGGATGGGCTTTGTAAAATGAAGACATCTATCAACGGGTATTGCTCAAGTTCCAAGGAGGTTTGCTCTGAACTGTCTGGAGGTATTAAAGTTGAGAATAACTCTGATGTGGATAGAATGAGAAGCCCAGCTAATGCTGTGCAGGAAGATGCTACTATTGTGGCCAGTGCTAAAGCGTTAGTAGCTCGGGAAGGCTTGGAACATTTATCAGAAGTGCCAGCTCTTACTACACCTTTAGCTTGTGATGATAGCTCAGCAAAGGTGTCCTCTGAAGATAAATGTGATGTTTCAGATGCTGTTATTCAGACTCCTCAAAAAGTGGAGTCTTCAAATGACTGCCCTTCTAGCACTTTTGTTGCACACTCTGCTAATGCCGAGTCTGATGATGGTGAGTTGCAGGGTACCTTCAAATGTAAATGTCCCTTACCAGAGCCAGTCATGACATCTGATGAAAATTGTGAAAATGAAGCTGCAGAGTCCGCAAAACATTTTGAAGATCCAATTTCTGAAGTTTCTGGGAAATCTGCTGATTGTGGATCTAATGATGAGGTAATTATGAGTTCACCAGAAAAAAATGGTATTATGAGGTTGGGTAGTGCAGATGCTGAATGTGGTAAAAATAACAACTTGTGCCAGGTGTCATTAGATGTGAGCATTCAAGACAATGACAAGTAAGTTATTTTCGTTTTTACCTGTCACAACGTTTTAGTCTCCATCTTATTTGCTCTGGTCCCTCATCTGTTGTACCTGATGTATTGATACTTCACTGTATGCCTTATCTTAGGTCACTTAAGATGAAAGAAGCTGGATCAGCATCAAAGAATATAAGTGTGACTTCATCTTCAAGCCCTGAAAAAGTTGTGGATGTGTCACTCAAGGAGTTGCACGTGTCTGGTTTGAGCTCTGTATCTGATGATCAGTTTGGCGATAAAGCTGTCTCGACCACCCTTTCATCATCCTCTCATGACTCCTTTGTTAGGACATCTACACCAAATACTTTAACTTGCAACATGTCTACTGTAGATAGTAGCATGCATGTAAGTATTGGGAACTCTAGTCCCTTGCCTCATCAGCTACATAACAAACAAAGGACCAGTGGGAAACTGAGCAGCAGAGGAGAAGCTAATGTTGCTTTGGGTTCCTTTGAGGCCACTCTTGGCATACTGACAAGGACAAAAGAAAGTATCGGGCGAGCCACACGTGTTGCGTTAGACTGTGCTAAATTCGGTGTTGCTTCCAAGGTATAGTTACATGCTTGTTGTCACAATAATTTTCTTTTTAATAGTTTATTATAGTGTGTGTTAACTTATCTGCTGAATCTTCTTGATTTGTTTTCCTCCTTCCCTGTTACTACTTTCTACTGTGAATTGCCGTTTGTGTAGCTCAGATGAATAATATGAGTCTTTTCCTTGAACCCTTTTCTGCTTTCTGAAGCTTGGTTAGGATTTGTTGTTTTCTCCCTGCTCTTTGGGCAGTTTACAAGTTGTCAGCTTGTTTTTGGTGTCTATTTTGGCTTCCTGCGTGATTCATTAGGTCAGGGGGATAAGGTGTTTGATGACAAAGGAAGTTTGTTGCTTGGTTGTTTATCTTCTGATGGAAAGAGCTTTATTCTATTGAAATTTCTAAGCTCTAATCCTGTCTATTTTTCATTTTAGTTATGAGCTTTCAGGTCACCTCAGGTTGCTGAACAAGTAATTTGTTTCTATTTGTCCTGAAGGGACTTGTGAAGTGTGTGTTAATTCCCAAGAGGGAGGAAACATGATGTTTATGCAGTTGAAGATAATTTTGTGGTATATATTTGGGAACCCATTTGTGTTCTTTTGTTGGCTGAAGTTTGATTAATATAGAGATGTCTTAAGGTGATTCAAGAGTAATAAATGATATATTGTATGGATGGAATTAGAGAAATGGAATTAATGGGTTTCAAATCTGTCTCCATTGAGAAAAATAAACAGAGTACAGATACAATAAGGTGAGGTTAATCTGGGACCTGGTTGACATTTGTATCCTGCGTTCCCCTACAAATATTGAACTAATTCACTTTCCTAGATGCACATTTGTATTGGTTTCCTAGTTTGGAATTTGAAGTTTTGAGTTTTTAGTGACGAGGACTGGGAATTTTGAAATTTGTATCTTTTATTTCCCATTATGCATGTTAGTCCTGTTTCCTGATGTTGAATGATGAACTCAGGTTGTGGAGATCATTGCTCAAAAGTTGGAAATCGAGTCGAGCTTACGTAGAAGAGTGGATCTTTTTTTTCTTGTTGATTCTATTGCACAGTTTTCTAAAGGACTGAAAGGTAACTTGTATGAGTATCTTCTACTTTCTGGCATTGCACTTGTATGCTTCTTTTGTATCTTCCTGATACGATGTTATTCCCTGGTTGTATTTGTAATTATAGGTCACATTGGCGGCATATATCCTTCTGCAATTCAGGGAGTATTGCCTCGTCTCATATCAGCTGCTGCTCCTCCTGGCAGCAGTTCTCAGGAAAATCGAAGGCAATGTTTGAAAGTAAGTGAAACATTTCCTTTTTCTGTTCCTTCCATTGCATTTCAAATTTAATGTTGGATCAAACCCTACATCTCATATTCTTTCTTGTTTCTTGATAGGTTTTGAGGGTTTGGCAGGAAAGAAAGATTATTCCCGAGTCAGCTATTCGACCCTACATACGAGAACTTGAATCCTTTTGTGGTTCATCATTAGGTCGTGGATTCTCTCGATGTCCCATGAGGACAGAAAGACCTTTTGATGATCCAATTAGAGAAATGGAGGGCATGCTGGTTGATGAATATGGAAGGTAACTTATATAGTACCCTTATAGATTATAGATGATATTGTTAAAGGTGAAAATAAACTTTATGATTCGACTCTTTCCCTTGACATGTCTTGATTGTGAATCTTGTTGTACTTGTTCAGCAATTCAAGTTTTCAACTTCCTGGGTTTCGTATGCCTGCAATGCTCAAGGATGAAGAAGTAAGTGATGATTCTGATGGTGAGAGTTTTGAGGCTGTCACTCCAGAACACCCTGCTGGAAAGCCCAATGGAGAAGAGGCTATCCTGGCTATTGAGAAGCACAAACATATCCTGGAAGATGTTGATGGTGAACTTGAAATGGAAGATGTGTCCCCCGTGTGTGAAGGTGAAATTGCTTCCATCAGTCACATCGTTGGAACAGATTCTGCTCAGATTTCACGTCCCGATGATGGGAACAGTTTTGGAGCCTCCTTCCATCCCCCACTTCCAAAGGATGGTCCCCCTTCATCTCCTCCTTTGCCATCATCTCCCCCTCCACCACCTCTGCCCTCAGTTATGCCAGCGCCATCTTCTTTTCCACCTCCATCTTCTATATTGAATCTCGCCCCCAGTAGTGTTCAGTCAAAGTGTTCAATGGGTTCCCAGGTACAGTTGTTTTTCTTCTTTCTTGGGCTATGTGCAATTTTTTTCTTGTGAATTTGTATTGGTAAGATCAACTATTGCTTTGGTAGAATTATTTTAACATGTGCAATCTGAATGTTCATGTTTTGCAGAATATCAAAGACAACTTGCAGGAAACCATTTTTCAGCAGTGTACAGTTGCACAAGTCCATCTGGCAGTCTCAGATGCTATTCATTGTCAGCCCTCTGACAGCAGAGAGATTCATGCTGAGGGACCATTGAAGCTGCTAGATTCTTCTAGTTCACGTCCTTCCAGTACTGGAGCTGTGCCTCATCCACCATTCGGCTTGTCTAATGTAGTGCACCCACCTGATGGGCCTTCTGGCAAGGGCTTCCATTTGCGGCCACCTCACCCCGCTCCTTCAAATCAGTTCTCGTATGTTCAAGCTGATCAGCGGAGGGATATATCAACCCCTTATTCCAATGTACTCCATATGCAGAATGCAGATAATAGAAGTTTTCCCAGAGATCGTAATGGAATTAAGTCAGCACGGCGTGAAATTGGAGAGAGCTGGGTGGCACCATCCCATTATTCTGGTAAGGCATTTGCCATTCTGCAATGCCTGGGTATTTCAACCATCTATATTTCCTTTGGTTTCACTGTTGCTTGTCTCTTTCAGGTCCATGCTTTCCAGATGGTTCCAGAGGTCACTATGCTGGTGGATCATATCCTGTTCCACATGAACCACCTTTACCAAGCCACAAGTGGGGTTACCCTCCCCGGGGTATGAATAGGAGGGAAATCTTTACTCACAGACCACCACCTGAACACCCAATTCCAGTGACATCTAGAGGTGAGTTCTTTTATCCATCTGGAAACCACATGTACTGTTACTCTATTTCCAATGTACTTTTGTTTCTGAAGTACTCTTCATGTTTTAAGTGCTCTACTTTATTCAACAAGATTTAATTTTTGTTGAAGCTGTAATTGGTATATGGGGGCTTGTGAATGTGATGCATAACTTGCAGACTGCATCAAATTTCTCTTAGAAGCTTTGGCAAAAACTTAAACGGAAGTTTTAATACTCTAGCCACTGTCCACTGATGTGCAATTGTAGATTGCAGGCCTTGGTTTTACACCTTTGATGTACTTCCTTTATTACTCTTGCTGTTTGGTTTAAACCTTTGCTGTTAAATTGCCAAACAAAATCGTTTACATTATAGCCTACTGAAATTGTAGATAGGATGAAATTGATGGTGGAAAACAAAACATTTAAGCATTTAAGTGGCCAGAAATATCATTTGACCTTTCAATGTGAAATTGAACAATAAACAAGTGAAGATTCCAAGTAATAAAGATAGAAGTGTGAGTGGGGTGTCAGCTTATTACTTTTGTGGGTTGCCGTGCTCTTTGTATTTTTTTAAAAATTATTATTAATGCAATAAAGGGCAAGGTATTTTTTCCTAAGGATTTTTTACACAATACTTAGAATGGTGGCTTCTGCTGTGCAGGTCCTGGCTTTTGGAGACCAAGATAAGATGATGACCCAAGAGTGGAAGCTACAGCTGCTGGTACTGCTACTTTGTTAAAAAATGAACAGTTCAGGCAGTGGTTAAGTTTTCTTTCATTGTTCTTATACCTGACCTATTTTTGCAGGTAGTGCGGCTTGTTTATACTAATCTGAGCGTAATTTGTGGGCAGAGGTGCACTGAAGGAGAGAACAGCGACGCAGTTCATGGTTGTATATATGTATCTTAGCGTTCCTTTGCAATTGTAGAGTGGGGGATAATCCATCATCTAGAGAGCTCTGTAGCATATTCCTAGGCAGCTGAGTTTTGTATATTTAATTTATATTGTTTTTTTTCCTTTAGTTATTCTGTTTATCTTCTCTCCTCTCCTAGTTAATATAAGAGGTCTGTCAACAACAATAGTTAGGGCATTTCAGGTTATTACTCATCATGTGCACTCATTGTTATAGAAGTCTCACATGATCCCTGTACATTCTGGAGGAACTCACCTCATTCAGTGTAACCAGAATTGTGAAGCTGAAATCATAAGGTGATAAATTAAAATTGTGTTTGCTCTTGGTAGCAAAATATACTATGCGCGATAGACCCGATACTTGTTTGAGGCTGGTGTGTGTTATTGTTACAAGTAGTTGTAGCCTGTTAATGTTTGAGGCTGGTGTGTGTTATTGTTACAAGTAGTTGTAGCCTGTTAATACGCTGAGCTGCGTTGACATGCTAGAACGATGTCAAATCAGCGCCAGTGTCTATTTCATTGGGATGCTACTGTTCCCCTGATCCGTTCTTCCTGCTTCACCGAAAAATACTTGTCTTTTAGCAGCTTGCTCAGTTCAAGTGTATCCACCTACATTGGAGGAACAAAAATGTGGCATAACAAAGATGGATAGTTATAGTTAGTGTTAAAGTAGCCACAACCTCGATTTGATGCAGGTTGAATGTGTTGTGATGCTCTTGGAACAACCTTTCTGAAAATATCTTGTTAAGCAATAGTTTGGAAAGCACATTACATTATTTAGCATGACAGACTGGTAACGTTGAGAAAGAGATGCCCTTAGTTGGAAGCCTTAAGCCCAGACGTATTATTGAAAGCTAATATATATAGTTGTTTTTGTGTTCTATTTCTTGTATTTCTATTATGTTGTGTTTGGTTTATTAGAAACAATATTTCTACCTCCGAGATAGAGGCAAGTGTAGTGAAATTATATTGAGTATGTTATTGTTGTTTTGTTTGCGGAGAAACCAAGAAGCCGGTCATAATTTATTTTTAAAATATGAAGTAGACTAACAGAAATAATTAGTCCAAAAGTTTTGAACACTTTACGGTTCTTGATTGACTTTAATTATCGTTGGTAACACGTTAAAAAGAGACAAAAAGTCAATACTTTAGAAAAATACTTTATTGTTATGACTCTCAATTTTTTCCTTCTTTCGGAGCATGTTTCTTTTTGGTTTTCTCACCAGGTGTCTGGTATCCATATTTGAGTTGCATTAAATCTAGATTTGTATCGGAAAGTCCCACATTGAAGATAAAGTGCTCCTTAACAAAGACTACTCAGTACTCAGGGATCGAGACTTCCGATTAAGAATGAACAATTACTTATTACTCCACCACAATCTTTATTGGTCCTTCTTTTGGAGTATTTATACTGGTGGTAGTAATTCTTTAGTAATTATTTTATGTTAAAACTTAACCTAATTTAACTTTTAAAAAACAGTTGCAATAAGAAAAAAAACATATCACATAAATTGTTTTTTTTTGTTGTGTCGCACACAATTGTAGTGACTTCTTATTTTTATGTCATAAGTTAGTACACCAAAAGTTTGTGATCTAACACCTTATTCTGGTTGTATTGTATTTGTTAATTTAAATATAATATTTGTTTTGTTTATTAATTAAATTTTATTGTATTATATTGTTTAAATTCATCATTAGATACCAATAAAAAATTCATTTGTATAATGACAGATTTGATGTGATTGTGTTGTTATTTTAATATTTTATTATTTAGGCTAACTTTTCATAATAATTCTATACGATACTCTTACCATTTCTTATATGAATATATGACATTATGTAAAGTCGGTTAACGAAAGCAGAAGAATTGGGACCACCCACCTTAGAGATTGGTAAAGCATAAATTGGTAAAATGACAACAGGGGAAAAATTATGTGGCAAATGAAGGTCCCAACTGCATTCACATTTAAGAAATTCAGATAACCAAAAGCTGTTATCTTTGGAATCCCTCTCCCTTTGTCTTCTTAAACCCAATTCTGGGCTAGACTTTTATATTGGTCTTGACAGAAAAATGGGGGCTTCTAAATCAGTTCCACAGAAATCAATCCATGAATTTACTGTAAAGGTGATTCCTTTACAACCCCTTATGCACATGCTTCCTTTTTCTTTGTTGATGGCTGTTTATTTGTTATCTAATTCTTGTTTTTTCTCTTCTTGTTTCCAGGACAGCAAAGGGAAAAATGTAGACCTAAGCATCTATAAGGGAAAAGTGCTTCTTGTTGTCAATGTTGCCTCCAAATGGTTCTTCTCTCTTCAATTCTTGATTTTTTGTTCTTTTTCAATTCAAGAATCCAACTTTAGCTATATTTCTACTGGTTTTTTATTGTTCTTTTTTCATGTCAATTTAAGAATCCAACTTTAAGCTATATTTCTACTGGTTTTCTGTTTTTTGTCATGTCAATTAAGAATCCAAAACTTTAAGCATTTTGTTAGGGTTTTTGACATTAATTTCTTACCATATTTTAAATTTTATTTTTTTTGGTTAAAAGAAAGTCAAAATATTACTATAAATGCTTTAACTTTTCCCGAAAGAAAATATAATTTTTTTTCATTTTTGGTTATTCTTTCCTTGGATGAAACATTTGAAATTCTATAAATGGAAGACCCTTCTTCTCGTATCATCCACAATGTAATCTTTAAAGAGTTTTGTTTAGGGGAGATTTCTCTCAACAATTTTAATCTTTTTCTTTTATATTAGTTTTCATACATAGGTCAATTGGTCAAACCATATAATAATATTATGTTTTTAGTATAACTTTTTGTCATCTAATTTATCACCGTCTTGATTTGCAATTGTAAGTTTCTGCATGACGCCCTAATCACTTTCGAACCCAACATATTTATTATTTTTCTGTTCTTTGATTCCTTGTGCATTTGGTGATAATGTTTTTATGTTGGCTGAAACAGTGGGTTCACAAGCACAAATTATACCCAATTGACTCAACTCTACAACGAATACAAGGATAAAGGTGGGTGCTATGTTAAGTATCTTGTAAGTACTCTTTTTCCCCCGACCCCACTTGTGGGATTTCATTGGGTATGTTGTTGTTGTACTCTTTCAATGTTTTATTTCTCTGAAAGTTTGTTCATTCTTGATAGAAGTTTATTGGTGCCTCTAAAGGGACCCTTATACATATATATTTTTGAATTGAGTTATCAGGTTTTGAAGTCTTGGCCTTTCCCTGCAACCAATTTTTGAAGCAAGAACCTGGTACAAGTGAGCAAGCTCAAGAATTTGCTTGCACAAGATTTAGCGCAGAATATCCCATTTTCCAAAAGGTATGGCAATAGAATGATAGCAAGCATCATTTGAATATCAACGGTCATTTCACTCTATTGTCATGACTTACATTGTTTCTTGTTACACTTTTATAATCCTCCTATAGGTACCTTGGCTTACACAAGTCATAAGCATATGTTTAGGATCTTTGAATCCTCGCTATCTATTTCACTTAACTTCAATCCCAAGCTAGTTAGGATATGCAATATCAATCCTCACCATTTATTCCACTTAAATTTTGATATGCTTAATTCCAATATTTAATAATTTAGATTTTTTTTAACGCTAGAAGTGCACTCCTACCTATGTGTATATCTTGGACAAGATTAAAAAGGCTTGTTGAAAATGTTGGACATAATGTAAACAAACAACATGGGTAAATCATAATCCCAACTAGGTGCTATCGTCTACATAGAATCTTTTTCTAACATTGTATTCTATTTTTTGGCTAAGTCTACATAGATTTCAAAATTTCATAGATCTTTCGAGATAACTTCTTTCGACGCGATTTTGGTCCATCTCCTCTCTCTTAACACTTCCAATTATCTTGGTTTCACACCTAAGGACCAGTGTATCTGGAAGTCTACGTAGGACATGGCAAAACTATCTCAAACAACCTTTTAATTATGCAAAATCATACAAGTGATTAAGTTAGCTCCAATACTCTCAAACAACCTTTTCTTATTTTATCCTCTTACATGTGTAAAGTTGTGCCTTTGACACGTGTCTTTTCTAGATTTATCTAATCTTGTATTGTCATACATCTACGACACTAATCTTGTGGATACGCTAGACATTAAATGCCTAACATTCACTCCGGTGATACATTGTTGTTTGCCACCGTTCAATAGAACTTGTCTTTCACTTTAATAGGTATCCTTCTATCGCATACTACTCTAGTAACACTTCTCTATTTCACCGTCCTATTTCAATTATGTGTTATATCTTCATCTATCTTACCATTCTCCTAGGATATCGAGTCTAGATATCTGAATTGTCTACATTTATGCACAACAAACTTGTGTAGTCTCACCTCAACTTCACTTTTCTTATGATGGCTATATTTACAATGCATATGTTCTGTCTTCCATTTAATGTTAAAACACTTACTTTTTAGGGTGCTTCTCCGTAGTGCAAACTTCTGGTTAACACCCTCACTAGTTTCGTCAAATGCAAACAGTTTGTACATGATAGAAGGACAAATGAACTAGAAAGTACTGAAGGTAAAGGCATTTGACTGTCTAATGAGAGCTCTAATTCGAATCAAAAGAACGAGTAGAGCTGCAAAATTTGCAAAGTGAAAGAAAAAAAATTGAATGAATTTTGAAAGAGAGAAAAAGGTTCAAAGAAGAAAGATGCTGCTTAGGTTCAGGCAGTTGTGACGATCTCAACCTCACTCACACTGAAATCAGTAGTAAGAATTTTTCAACGACAACAACATACCCAGTGTAATCTCACAAGTAGGGTCTTGGGGAGAGGGGGGGGGGGGGTTTAGGATGTACACAGACCTTACCTACCTTTGTGGGGCAGAGAGGCAGTTTGCGATCAGGGCTAATATGAAAAATAATGTGTGACCTGAGAGGCTAGGACGAAACTGAAATTTTGTTAAGTTGAACTCTGGAAATACAGTTGTAATGGCCAAATGTGCACTTACTTTTTCAAGCTTAAAGTATTATATGTTTCTTTCTCCTTCAGAAAAAACTTGTCCTTGAGGTTTTAAATCTGGAAATTGAGAGCAAAGAAAATGATGTTATTCATCTGGGCTTTTTGGTAATAGATTCACCTACTGAACTAAAACTTGTTTAGTTGTGTTAAGTATTGCAATTGCATTGATCAAGGGTGGTCCATTGGGGATGCAAACTGGTAAGTCAGTTGAAAGGAGTTTGAGTTCTATCCAATCCTCTTTTTCAGCTGTTAGACATGAAACATTTGAGTGAATCTTTAATTATACTAGCAGTTGCAAATTATATGTTGCTGCTTCTTCTTCCAATCTTTGTATGGTTTGGTATCACCCAAAATATTCAGAGACAACGTTAAGTTCTTCCTGATAGGCATTAAGGATTGCCTAGTGGTTTGTAACGTTGTATAAACCTAGTCACTGATTTCAAAACCCCTTCAGCATCTATTTATTAACTTGCATTTTTATCCTGCCTAGTGCTCTTTGTAAAATTGTTCTTCTTCACCTTATCCATAAGTTATAGAGGGGTGGTAGGAGGATCTGTTTGAAAGATGTAATGGAATTGAAGATTTCAAGAAGAAAAAGTTTCTTTGTATTTCTTGATGAATACCCATGAGAATGGGTGCTTATACAATGAGTCCTAAAACTAAATAAGGAAAGAAAATATCACATAATCAATTCCTAATCAATTACAAATCAATACAATATTGTTCTACTCCTATATTAAGCTACTAGTTTTTGGACACATGCGTTGCACGTGTATATCAAACTATTTAGTACTCCCTCTGTTTCAAAAAGAGTGACCTAGTTTGACTTGGCACGGAGTTTAAGAAAATAAAGAAAACTTTTGAATCTTGTGGTCCTAAATTAAAGTTATGTCGAATGTATAAAATTGCCCTTTAATCTTGTGGTCTTAAACAAGCCACGTGAAAAGCTGAAAGTAAAATGTTATCAGAAAAAGAAATAGGTCATTCTTTTTGAAACAAACTAAAAAGGAAAGGAGGTCATTCTTTTTAAAACGGAGGAAGTACTAGATTGTGCATAATCAAGATTGTTGAAATATAGATTTTGCATAATCAGACAAGATTATTGAAATATTTTTGAGTAACAAAAGACAAATTAATAAGGTAAAGGTTTCATGAATGTAATACTTTGTTGGTTACTTGTAAATTGAGCTAAAAAATAAGACTAAATCTGACGAAACAAAAGGCAAAGTAGCTATCTATTATCATTTTAGCACCCATGATCATAGACAATCCAAAAGAAAAAAATTAATAAAGGCAACAAAAATAAATTGAAAGTGAATTATATACAAACTTATAATATGTATTGTAGATTTACTGTCATATTTTTTTTTTTCATCTTATCGGCAAAGTAGCTATCTATTAAAATTTAGAAGCATATAATTCTTTTGAGATGCGTCACGAACTAAATTGAACATGGAAAAACTATGGTAAAACTCATATTGGAAATTTTGTTCTGAAATAATGAGGATGACACAAATTTTGATATAAACTTGAAGAAGTTTGACCCTCCTAAGCAACATCTTTAAAAGCTTTGCCAGTTACATGTCCTGGTAAATGGTAAGTTATAATCGATTTCTTGTACAGTTGTTGCTGCACCTGTAATCTACACAATTAAAAGTTGAAGCTAAATACTTTTAAAAAATATACAGTAACATGATGAGGAATCAAATTTTATCATAGCATCTTAATCCTAGATCTCTTAGTAGGAAGAGAAGTGAATCAACTTGGAAGCATAAGTAAAGGTTGAAGAAATAGAGAACTTAGAAAAGATCACCGTCAGTGTGAAAGAATTTCACGGCCTGGTGATAGATTTATAGTCCATAAAATTAAAGAGAAACAAATTGGCATAAAACATGCAATTTTCTTATTGGGACAATATTATAAGCATGTGGAAGCAATTGAAATGGGTGATTAAAGATGAAGCTTAAGAACTTCAAAAATATGATTCACTTGTGTTCGTGTGAGAGGAGAACGTGGATGACAATGCTCAGCTTGTTTGCCGACTTCGTCAAATTCTCCGAATTTATAATGAACAATATTCACAATTATATAGATATACATTATCTTGTGAGAAGAATATTAATACCTCCATTACTGCATAATCACTTAGCAACCTATAGGACTATTGGGGTCTCTAATAGAAGACAACTTGAAGCTAGGTACATGTAACTGAATGAGCTAAAAGTTAATTTAGTTGAAACGGAATGAAAAGAATACTATACTAATTAAGTGTAATCATTAGCTTGCTATTTAATTTTAGGGAAGAATTTTCATTAGCTGGCATTTCTGATTGATTCATAGTTTAGTAGATTTTCATGATTTATAAGAAAGAAAAGGACAAAAAAAATTGAGAAAGGCACATGTAACTAAATAAGCTACAAGTTAATTTGCTGATGTTTAGAATTCCAAAAGAAATTCAACGTAACAAATGTAAAGAGCGCGTACTCATTTTAAATATTACTATATAAGTATCCTTTAAATACATATTAAAACTTAGTGATTCTTGGAGTTTCAAGAGAGGCTTTTCATATTTCTTTGATTATTTATTTATTGTGATAATTATTGAGTATAAGTTACCTTCCCACTTTTACTATTTAGTATAATATAATATGATTATTATTTAATTAATTAGATGTTTTATGATATTTTAATTTAGTGTAGGGGTAAATGGTAATTCAACTTTGCACTTGAGCTTCCCACTTTTAATAATATAGGATAGGATAGGATAGGCTGATCAGTATCAATCAACACTCGCCTTCAAGTTGGTGCAAAGATGTCGCACATGCCCAACTTGCAAACCAGTGTATAGAAAATCCGTTTGTTGAGGCTTTTGGTCAACACATCAGGTAGTAGCTTTTCCGATGACACATGGACCAACCTCAAGATACCACTCGTAACTTTTTCTTTGATGATGTGTCGATTAATTTCAACATGCTTTGTTCGGTCATGTTGGACTGGATTTTTGGCTATACTGATTGCAACCTTGTTGTCACAATACAAGGAAAGTTCCTTTTTTCATACAATCTCCATTTCTGTAGCAGCTTTTGTAACCACAAAAGTTCACAAATTCCCTGGGCCATAGCTCTATATTCTGCCTCCGCACTTGATTTAGCAACTACACTTTGCTTTTTGCTTCTCCAAGTAACTAGGTTTCCTCCTATAATTGTACAATAATCGAATGTAGATCTTTTGTCATCTAGAGATCCAGCCCAATCCACGTCTGTAAAGTCTTCTATTTGGAGGTTACCATGTCTGGAGAAAAGTACACCTTCCCCTGGAGACAAATTCAGATACTGCAAAATGTGAAAGACAGCTTGTATAGAATCTGGGGGATCATGCATGGACTGACTCACCAGTCTAATTGAATAGGCTATATCTCATCTAGTGTGAGAGGGACAAATGAGTCTTTCAACCAACCTCTGATATCTCTCCTTATCAACTGACTCTCCAACTCTGCTCTGTAATTTGTGGTTGCTTTCATTGGGAGATTCTGCTGGTTTGCAACCTATCATGCCAATTTCTTTCAAGGGGTCAAAAATATACTTCCTTTGAGAAATAATGATTCTTCTTTTTGATCTAGGAACCTCAAATCGTAAGAAGTATTGCAGTTTTCCAATATCCTTGATCTTGAATTCCTATGCCAACAACAATTTCTTCAATCGGATTATCTCCTCTTTGTCATCTCCTGTCTTCACTATGTCATCAACATAAACTATGAGAAGATTGAGTTCACCCTTTTGATGTCTAATGAAGAGAGTGTGATCAACATTGCTTTGTTGGAAACTGAAGGATATCATTGCTTTGCAGAATCTATCAAACCAAGCTCTAGGAGATTGCTTCACTCAGTACAAGGCTTTCATCAGTCTGCATACCTTTCCTCGACTTTATTCAGTTGTAATCTCCTTGTATACCTCCTCTTCTAACTCTCCATGAAGAAATTCAGTAGTAATCTCCTTGTATACCTCCTCTTCTAACTCTCCATGAAGAAATGCATTTTTCACATCAAACTGTTGTAAGTCCCAATCAAGATTAGCTGCACAAGACGAGAATTCTACTCCAACAGGGGAAAATGTCTCGTGATAATCTACTCCATAAGTCTGAGTGAACCCCTTAGCCACCAATCTTGCTTTGAATCTAACAATGGAACCATTAACTTTATATTTTACAGTAAAACCTATTTACAACCAACTTCTTGTCCGGTGGTGATGCCACAAGTTACCACATCTCATTCTTTGATAAGGCCTTCATTTCTTCAATCATAGCTTGCTTCCATTTAGAATCTACAAAGGCTTCCCTACAATTCTAGGGAATAGACACAAAAGAAATAGGCAAGGCAGAGGCTCTATAGGAAGGAGACGAAAATTATAGGAAACAAAGTTAGATAATGGGTGTTTGATGCAAAATCTGACTCCTTTCCTGTGAGCAACATGCAAATCTAACTCATTAGGAAATGTTGATAATTCACGAGAAGAACAAGATTTGGTTCGGCAGATTGCATGATGACTTCTTCTGCTCTATTTCTCCTTGATTAAGTTATCAATATCCAAATGCCCAACAGCCTCCCCCTGAATTCTTTCTCCATTTTCACTTTCAACAATAGAACTACGAAAAACCATCTCTAATGCTGAAATAGGGCTCAAATTCTTGAAAGGTAACATCCATGCTGACAAAGAATTTCCTAGAAGGAGGGTGATAGCATTTGTACCCTTTCTGTGTTAGAGAATACCCAATAAAGACACATTTAAGAGCTATAGGATCAAGTTTCCCAGAGTTTGTAATGTGAACAAAGCAAAAACACCCAATACCTTTGGAGGAACAGTAACGCCATTCTTACCCTTTAAGGCTTCCAAGGCACTTTGAATTCATTGTAATTGGTTATGTAATATTATCTTTCCTTGTTTAGTCTTAGGGCTCACTGCATAAGTACCCATTATCATAGGTTGTTTATTCATCAAGAAATACAAAGAAATTTTTTCTTCTTCTTGAAATCTTCAGTTAGATGTTTATAGCTTCCAGAACTTTTGTAGTTGTTGATTATAAAGGCTTGAAGCTGAATTCAAGTTCCTTTGTTCCTTGATCGACACTCTTAAGCTTCAAACCATTCACCATTAGTGCAGTTCACAAGCTCTAGGAAGTGATGCTTTGATTCCGAGTTGTAACTAGAGTGCCAATTCAAATCAAAGGAACCCAAAGTAGTTCAGAAGTTGCAAAGAAAAGGAGAGAAAAATGACGGAAAAAAACTGAAGAACAGTAAAAGTTCAGATGGAGAGATGCTTAATTCATTCCAATCCTCCTGCCAATTATGATATCGAAGCATCAAAATATAGGTTTAGGCAATTACAAAGATCCCAACCTCATGTTGACGTAACTAGTGACAAGTTGCAAGATGGGCTAAAATGTAAAATAGAGTTTGAACTAGGAGCAACTGTAATGTGAAAACTTTGAAATGCTGTTATAACTTATAACTGCCACATGTTGTGTACTCCTGCACTTAACGTACTATTTTTTCTTATAATTTTTTTTTTGTGTTGATAAAGTTGAGATTACACTTTATATAATCATGACTAGAAGAGGAATTAAAGTAATTGTAGAAGTTCAAGAACCAACTGATCTGTGGCTAAAGATGAGTTGGAGTAATTGTTGAAGTTTATGGATCATTTTATCTGTGTTGTGGTTTAGCAATATGGATCCTCTTCTCCCATTTTTATTGTCCTCGAGAGTATTTTGCAAGATTGCCAGTATGTCCTTTTCTGTAGTTAGCTAATCATTGCCTTCAAGTATGCCATGAGCAATCAGAACTTCTGTCTGTTTTTTACTACTGAATTCATATTGTCGTTTCTTTTTAAAAATATTGGCTATCCCATATCCCTCTTTCTCTCTCTTTGAACTTGTTCCTATTTGTTCACCTTAGCATTCAGTTTTGAGTTATTTTCATATTTTATTTAATTTTCTGTTCTGCAATAAGATGTACATAGTAATTGGATCTTGGTGTTATACAACTGCATCGTTTAAAAAGATAGAGCAAAAAGTAGTCTATGTAAAATGTCTGTGAAAAGCGTAGTGGAAAAAAGGTTGGCTATATACGTCATAAAAAAAAAGACAGTTGGCTATATTGTTAACATCCATTAAGCTGATAAAATATATGCTCGAAATGGAAGCTGTGGTTGCAATTGCTAGAATACCTCTTAAGAATTATCACCATGCACTCTGCTATCGCTTGATATGGACTACCAAAGTTAGTCTGGCTCTACTTAAATCTACGACATAATAAGGGGAAAGAATGTGATAATAATTTCTTTGCCCTCTCTGGATATTGGGTGCCCTACTTTTTATGCCATTTATCCTTGAGTCCCCCTCCCCCCTAAAGAAATGTTGCTTAATAAATTGTTCCCGATTGAGATGCTTAAAATATTTGAGTGTTTATGAACTACGTGTAACTTCCCTGTGCAAGGACGGTCTTGCACAATTTTGTTTAAAATTCTCCCTTGATGCTATAATGGTCTAGTTGTGGATTATAGTTGTTACTTGACCATATTGGTTGAGAAAATGGTTGTTATTTTCTTATGTTGTCTTGGGTAATTCTCACTGTGAGCTTACATTTGGACTTGAGGTAGACCCAAAATCATTTTTTTAGTATGGTATCAGAATCAAGCTCATTGCAATTTTTGTTTTACTCAATGTTGGGTCCTTATGTTATGTTGTGCACGCTCCAGATGCTCAATCATGGGAATGCAGAGAGGTGTTTGGTTGGTTTTAAGAATAGGTGGTTGTCTCCTTACATGGTTTTGGATGATCATCACCTCACGAGCTAGCTTTTGAGGCTGAGTTAGCCCCAAGATTTATTTTCTTAATGATAGTTATCGTTTTGCCTTAATAATAAACCACACGTTCTTATTCTTCCCTAAAACAATTAAGCTTTGATTGTTATGGTCTTGCAATCCAACTGCATGTTCCTCTTCAGATCCTACATCTGATAACTTGAAAACTGTCATATCTCTGTTAAGCACATATTTTGGCCTAATAAAGTTTAGATTTGGAGATTTATATCATCTAAATTGAAGATTTCAAGGTTTCCAGTTATGATGTGTCATTGTCATGTACGTATTCTTGTCTCTCTACCCAAACATCTTTCGTGAGTACAGCATTCTGCATAGAATATGTATTCAGTCTTACTTAAGATTTTGAACCAAAATATATGAATAAAGCTTATATTGTTGTTTGATTGCAACATAGAGGACTTAGTAACAAACTTTAATCACAAAGATTTGATTCTCAGGTGCGAGTTAATGGTCCGAATGAGGCACCAGTCTACACATTCCTTAAAGCAAGCAAAGGTGGTTTCCTCAGTAAAAGTATCAAATGGAATTTCACCAAGTTTTTGGTTGATAAGGAAGGGCAAGTTATCCGGCGCTATGGCTCAACCACTCCACCTTTATCAATCAAGGTCTCTCTCTCTCTCTCTCTCATTTACACACACACACACACACATACACTCAGCACCGTACAAAACAATGCAACACAATACCCACACTAATGCTGAAATTTGTGTGGTTATCCTTCCCTTGCTTATAATCATAAGTTCTCTTAAGGTATCACTTCCGCGGTAGTTTTGAGTAAATACACCTTGTCAATTCTCCTCTAGAACACTGATAAACCACACTTTGATTATCCTTTATAGTTGTTCTCTGATGAAGCCAAATGTTGATTGTTCCCTCAGTCACCATCCCTTTTAGTCCAATGACCATCGTGGATATTTTTTGTATAAAATGGTCATGGTTGATAGCATAGCACAGTAGGATTTGACAAAATTATGCACAAGCATCTTTTCAAGTTCTTTGGTCTTTATCACTCTCCATCCCATGCTAGGATTATTTTGTCTTTCTGTAACAATACCTATATTGCCCTTCACTCCATGACATAATAGTTTTGGTCTTCTCGTACCTCGGTAACACAAATTAGAGTTTTATACTGCTAGATGGAGGAAAGTTGTAAGAATGGCAAAAAAAAAAAGAAGAGAACTGTTGGTGAAATGATAGTAGTGTTTGTTCAGAAGAATTCCGCTGAACTTGAGAATGTGCTTTAATTAATAACACAACTGAACATATTTTTTAGGACAAAGAAACAAAGGAAGGAGCAATAAAGGTTTTAATAGACTTTCCTGTGTAGACTAGAAATGTAAAGCATTTGTTATATCTCTTGTTTGCATTCATCAATTTCTTGCAAAGATTATGATATATATACATACTACTAAGCGTTCTTAACGCCACCTTGTTAGCCTCTACATCTGAAATTCTGATTCTCCTTGAGAATCTATCAACTTAGTATAATGAAGGGGAAAAAGAGTACGATACAAACATTAGTGCCAATTAGGTTAGAGAAAATCTTCTAGTTGTTTACATTTCAGATATCTCAAGCCAGCAACTTGTTAGGAGTCAGTTTTGGCTTGCCCTTCTACTTGTAGTCAATTGGCTGAACGCCCATTTCCTCTTATTAATCAGATAGGTTCAGAACCCTATACAAGAGGCTGCTTGCTGCTCGCCTAGAGATTGTGGACTAGTCATATCTTTTACATTTAGTCCAATACTTAAAATTTGCGTCTTAACAAATATTCGGGTACGATGATTCTAATTGAAGAAGAAGAACTAGTTCCTTGTCCTCACTGATGGAACCAGGATTTTCACTAAGGTGATCCAAAATTTGAAAAAGTTAAACACATGAAGAAGCCAACCAATCGGATTCAACCTCTATTATATATTTATATACATAAAAATTAATGTTGACCTCAGATGAACCCCGCGCCCCTAGCTCCTGCCTGCTTGTCCTTGTACACTCTTAAATGGTTTTAACAACTAAAGTAACAAATCTTGCTTGGATTTTGCTGCAGGCAGATATCCAGAAGGCATTGGGGGAGAATTGAGAAGATTGTGTCTAAGAGGACAGTAGAAGAAGCTTTCTGACAAAATTGTATTTGCTAATAGTTGGTGTGCTCTTAAGTTTAAGTTCATCCCTTTTTGTGACTTTGAATGATTTATGTGCTAATATAATATTGTATATTCTGTATTTTAGCTTGAAGTTGTATCCTCAGTATCAGGGGTGTAAAAAATAAGCCCAACTGTACCTAATCTGTTCAATCCGTCCAAAATTTTAAGGGTGGGCTCAAGAGAATATGAATTGAGCTCAATCTCAACTCATTCAAGCCTTAATCCATTTTAAGAAAATTTTCAATTGAGCCCAATTTAATCTTCAATTTTAATCTGTTTTAAAGACTCTTTATTTACATTGATGTAATGTATGTTTTTATATTAAATGAATGAATTATTATCTATTTTATATCTTTTAAGATTTATCTGTCCATTTGTAACTTTGTTTAAAAAAAAATCTTGAATTCAAATTCAAATTGTTGATATAAAATTTAAATAATAATATATTAAAATTATTGAGATTAAGCATGTCAAATTAGGTGGGTCAAGATTTAACCCATTTTAATCCCATTTGAGCTCAATCCATTTGAGTCCAAAGTAAATTTGGGTGGGTTAGGATCTAACCCAATTTCTATTTCAACTCATTTTAATATTTTCAATTTTAATTGGGAAATTTTCGCGTTTAGCTACAGTAATTAAAGTAATTAATCAAATTAGCTAAAGTTTGAATAATTACCAACAATAGCTATAGCTACAACTGTAATCGCTTCTTATAAAAGATACGTTTTTTTCTACAGCTGTAATTGGTATAAATAGAATTCAATTATTTTGAAACTAAATGGCGGTAATATCGGCTTGAAGAGGTATAAAATCCCTTAATTCACGCACCAATCTAGCCAGCAAATCACTTCTCTTCTGAGATCGCCGGATCATCGACTACAATCAATTTTCTTCAGAGATCGTCGTATTGGCGACTACAATTCAAGAACAAATCAATCAATTTCATTGTTGATTATACAGCAGGTACATAATACAATGAATTTCATCTGTTTTCTGTTTGGTGCTCTGGAGTTTTGGTTGAATCTATTGATATTTAGGTCTTCTAATTGAAGAAACTGATTCAATTGTATTTTAATTGATCTATAATTGTATAAACTATTTAATCAAAATTCAAATCGGAATGAATAATCAGAGCTTTGATTGAATGTATGTTTCAATTGTTTCCTGTGCAGTTAGTTTGTATAAAGTTATTTTGATTTGTAAAATTGTATAAATTAGTTTTAGTTGAATTGCGATTTGAGTATGTATAATTCATTGATAGTTGTAGTTTATGCGGAGTTAGTTTCTGTATAAGTTATTGTTTGTATAAATGTAGACTTTTATATTTGTATTTGTATAATTGAGCTATTTCAATTTTAATTGTATAAAGTTAATTATTGTATAAATTAGTTTGTATAAAATGATTTTGATTTGTAAAATTATATAAATTAGTTTTAGTTGAATTTCGATTTGAATATGTATATTTCATTGATAGTTGTAGTTTATGTGGAGTCAGTGTATGTATAAGTTATTGCTTGTATAAATATAAACTTTTATATCTGTATTTGTATAATTGAACTATTTCAGTGATTAATTGTATAAAATAGTTGGAAGAATAGAACCGTGTTAATTATTGTATAAATTAGTTGTTATAAAGTGATTTTGATTTGTAAAATTGTATAAATTAGTGTATGTATAAATGGATTAATAACAACTGATTTATACTTATATTTAATTGTATACAAGAATGTCTTCCATAGCTATTTTGGTAATGCATTCTGAAAAATGGGATGATGCAAACTGTTATGTTGACTATGTTATTGAGAGAGTTGTTTTTAGAGAAAATGCCTCATTTACAGAGTTGTTTAATATAATTGCAACTCAACTAGGTGTGGATGTGACTGTGAAGGTACTAAAAATTGAATATAAGGTTGATCAGAGCAGTACTAGGATGGTGATACACAACGAGATAGGGGTGCGAGTATATGTAATGCTAAAAAAATCTACAAATGAATTTTACAAATACCCCCTTTGTATAACTATTTCTGATAGGTGTTATCAAAACAGTGAACATTGTAAAGTTCAACTACGGTAGCATCTGGTATTTCTGGATCACTTTGTATAACTGATTTTGAGGAATTTGAAAAACAGAAACTGACAGTTGCAGAGATAGTAAATCCCCTCGCTACTTTTCAAATGGAGAATTGCAGTGTGGTGATTACTGATCCATCACATAAGTATGTAAAGGTAGATCAAGTATACAATAATAAAGCTACATTAAAGTGTGTGATGGAGCAATATGCAATTGCGGAACGATTTCAGTTTAAAACAAAGAGGTCAAATTCAATCAGGTAACATCATTTGTATAAATCTGTTCAACTGTTATTAGGTGTATAATTTTGACTTATCTGTATATATTGATTAATTTACGTGTAGTTATACACTTGTGTGTTTCTCCGATGAATGCGATTGGTTAATGAAGGCCTCAAATATTAACAAATTAGGAATGTTTAGAATAAGAGCGTTCAACGCTGAACATAAATGTTCACTGAAAGATAGGGTGTATTCACAACGACAAGTAACAAGCAATTTAGTTGGAGGAATTGTTAAGCCTAAATTGGTAGATCATAAAAGGAAATACACACCTGCTGACATAAAAAAAAGATATGAAGCTGGATCTTGGTGTTGATATAACTTACATGTTGGCTTGGAGAGCTAAAGAAAGGGCTTTGATTTCTTTGAGGGGCACGCCAGGAGGATCCTACAGCAAACTACTTGAGTATTTGTATATATTGGGTATTACATATCCAGGATCCCATATACGCTTGTAGAAAACAGATGAAGATAGGTTTTTGTACCTATTTATTGCATTAGATCCTTTCATTAAAGGATTTGACCATTGTCGACCTGTAGTCATAGTTGATGGGAGTCACCTCTGAGGACCTTATAATGGAACTTTTGTAGCAGCAAGCACGACTGACGGTGCAGGTATATAAATATGTATTTTATATTATATATATATATATATATATATATGAATTCTGAATGACTGTTATACATAACTCTTTGTATATATATTTATAATCTGCAATTCTATAACTGTATAAATATATATGTAGGTCATATATTTCCACTAGCATACGGTGTCTTAGATTCAGAGAATGATTCCTCTTGGACATGGTTCTTTGAACAACTAAGAGAATCGTATGGGGAAAGGAATAATATGTGTATTGTGTCTGATAGAAACGATAGCTTCATAAAGGTTGTTACGCAAGTGTATAATGATGTGTAACACTATGCTTGTATGTGGCACCTTTGGAAGAATGTTCAGACAAAGTACAGAAAATCCCATGAAAAATTAAGTCCCGTATTCTATACAATGGCTAAGACGTCCAATCAATCAGATTTTGATAGGCTAATGAAGATAGTAGAGAAGGTAGATATACGAGTAAAGGAATACTTGGAGTTAGTTGGTTATGATAAATGGTCTAGAATTTATGCACCAGCTCATCGTGGTTGGTCAATGACATCGAATATCGCAGAAAGTATAAATGCGGCATTAGTTTCAGCAAGAGAATTGTCAATTTATGATTTTCTAGAGGAAGTTAGGTTGATGTTTGGCAGATGGAATTGTGATAACAAAAAAGAGGCATCATTCACATTTACTCCCTTGATTGGAAAATTTCAGGAGATACTCAAAATCAATGACGCAATGAGTACACGACTAATGGTATGGTTTCTATATATTTGTATATATTTGTACATAATAATCTGTTTTGATCCATTTTTGTATATTGCAGGTTTTTCCGTCAACTGAATATGTTCACAATGTCAATAATAAAGGTAGAAATTATATAGTTTGTCTTCAGAAGAAAAGGTGTACTTGTGGAAGCTTTCACTATGAAGAAATACCGTGTGAACATGCTTGGGCTGTTCTGAAGTTCAAGAGTTTACGACCAGATGAGTTCTGCTCGAATTTATACACACCGACAATAGTGTTGAAGACTTATGGTTTTCCAATATACCCATTGCCAGATAAAACAGAGTAGGTGGTCCCTGGATACATAATGACTGATTTATTTCTGTCTCCAGAATTCAAAAGGCCTCCTCGAAGACCAAGAAAAAAGGCTCGCGACAAATTAGCAAGAGAGATGTTTGAATCTAAGGGGACAAATACATGCAGTACATGTGGTATTGCAGGTCACAACAGACGTTCTTGTAGAAATCAGCCTCGGGAAGTTTAGAAATGATTCAATTTGAAATGTCTATGATGATTTTATACATTTAATATTGCCTCACTTTTGACATTTGAAGATTATTTAAGTTGTATAGATACATGATCACGATTGGTGTTTAACAGGTACCCCCTATGTAATACTATTTACAAATGAATTTAACAGGTACCCACTATGTATAACTATTTTCGATAGGTGTTATCAGAACAGTGAATTTTATGAAAGTTGAACTACGTATAAATTAGTGTTCTTATACAAAAGAAAGCAATTGTATAATCTGCTTTGGTATACATATACAAAAGATCAATTGTATAATCTGTGTTTGTATAAAGCGAGAAAGAGAAAAAGACAAAAAAAAACTGGGCAGGAGAAAATCGTATTTGTATAATCAAAAGTGTATAGGACGAAAATATATGCATTTGTATCTATATATACAATTTTCTCCCGCTTTATACAAACACAAAGACAATGTATACATTTGTGTTTGTATAAATTGAGAGAGGGGAGAGAGGGGGACGAAAATATATTTATATATACAATTTTCTCTCGCTTTATATAAATACAAACGTATTTTATACATTTGCGTTTTTGTATAAAGTGAGAAAGGCGAGTGAGGGAGCAAGATGTGGGAGAGTGGTGAGCGAGATCTTGGAGAGGGAGAGAGGGGAACGAAAATATATGCATATATACAATTTCTCTTGATTTATACAAACAAAAACACATTTTATACATTTGTGTTTTTGTATAAAGTGAGAGAGGGGAACAAATATATAGGTATATATACAATTTTCTATAGTAATAATTGCGTTTGTATAATGATTTCTCAATTAAGTTGTATAATTATTCAAAAATTATTGTATAATATGCCAAACTATTCATATGTATAAATTAGTATATATCAGTTTATATTCACGAAAAAATTTGTATAATATATGAAACATCAACAAATAAAAACGCAAATCTGAGTTCATTAAACAAAATAATATAGCCAACAAAATGTTGTTCCCATCAAACTGGAATATTCAAAAAGTATTACTGCTAATACAAGATTCCAAACAAACATAAAAAAAAATACAATAAAACTAAGTGATTGTGATACGTTCACTACTATCCACATCAACGTTTGATCTGATTGGCTTGGCTGGTGCCTCACTGTCACTAATCGCCTCAGGTTGATTTTTGCGCATGCCATAATTCCATAATAGCGCTGCATATCTGCTACACATAAAATCAGGATCAAATGGACCTGTTGGAATGCCATTGCCATCACTCAAGAATTCTGCATATGCCGAAATGTATAGACCACAATCCCTATATACAAAATTAGAGTTATACAAAGTGAATATCTATATACAAAATTAGAGTTATACAAAGTGAATATCTATATACAAATACAGAGTTATACAAAGTGAATATCTATATACAAATACGAAGTTATACAAATATGGATACAACTGTGAAACAAAAAGAATTATACAATTTGAAAATAAGTATAACACAAATTTCAAAATAAAGACAACAACTATTGAAATATAAAATTTCATTTTGTATATACATGTACAAATATATTTAAATAGTTACAGATAGGCATAGAACTTTAGATCTGAACTTCAAATATATATATACATTTATATATTATAAAAATTACCTCAATTCTTCCAAAATGTAGTGGTTCAACTGAATCAGATTGAGCATTTTCTTTATTACTTGTAGATGCAATATCTTTTCCTTTACGCTTCTTCTTTGAAATCAAAACATCAACTGATTTGTCTTGTTTATTGCTTGTAGATGCAATCTCTTTTACTTTATGCTTCTTCTTTGAAGTCAAAACATCAACTGATTTGTCTTCTTTATGTTTATCCATTTTTTTGGTCTTTCCTTTTGATTTTGCAACATGCATGACTTCTTTCATCTTCAATGGGGTATTACTAGACTTCGACATACCCTCTTGTTGATTAATTTGAGATTTAGCAATGGATCCTGAAATTTCTTGGAAATCCTGAGTTAAACCTAAAGAAAAAGACGGAAAATCATCCAAAAACTCTTGATTCGATTGTATACCTCTAGTGATTCTCTTAGAAGGTGTTTCTTCTTCATCCATGATTTTGAATGTATAAAATCAAAAACCTGAAAAGGAACAAAAAAATTCACAATAATATACAAAAACAAAAACAATGAAATAAGTATGAAACCGGAAAAATAATTACCTGAAAAATCTGAGAGAACAAATTGAGAGGGAGAGACTGAAATTTTGAATTTTGGGTGAAAAAGGGTAAAAGAAAAATTATGCAGAGATTCACAAATAGCGTGTGAAGCCGGGTAAAAAAAGACATGCTTATACAAAAACTGACAACCGTAATTATGACAAAAAGTAAGTGGCGAATGATAAATAAAGCAAACAGTAGCTATTTTAAGTAATTTATTGATATAAGTTAGTTTTTTCATGTAATTTTCCCATTTTAATTCAACCCATCTATTTGACACCCCTATTCAGTATCTTTTTGTATGTAAATTGATATTACCTATTAAGAAGCAAACAAGTTTTGTATATGAAATATACTTGTCATTAGGGGTGTACAAGCCAAATCGTAAAGTCAAATCGAACTGATGAATCATATCAAACCGGGAAAAAAAATCGATTTGTAGTTTGGTTTGGTTGGTTTGGCTGTTGAAAAAAAAAACCAACCACTCTTGGTTTGGTATTAAAGAAAAAAAGTCAAACTGAACCCAAACCAAACCGACATAATATATATATATATATATATATATTTTATTTATTTATTTATTTATTTTTAAATTTATAGATAAAAAATATTATTTATAATCTACTTTGTTAATATATTTTTAGTTAGTTTATAGTTTTCAATGTTTATATATTTTATTTCAAATTTGGGCTTGTAAAATTTGTGAATATTTTATTTTGTATTAAGATCCGAAGTTACAATTATATTGTTATAGTTTTTCAAATTCGAAGTAAACAATTTACTTAGTAAATATTTTGTTTTGTATTCAGTTTGCATGAAGTCTTTAATCTTATTAATTTAACATAATGAACGTTGATATTTCAAAAAAATATATTTTATACTCATGTGAATTTAATCGTCTTTTCTAAAATTTCTATTCATTTAACATTTTTTAAGTTTAGCTTATCACACAGGTAAGTGAAAATATATTTGATCTCTTTTTCAAATAATGTATAGTAAAAGATTGAAAAAACCAAAAAAACTGACTACAGTCGAAATCGAAAAAACTGACTTTATGTATTTTGATTTGATTTTTAGATTTAATAAATCGACATAATTGATTTAGGTTTTTTTTAATAAATATCCAAACCAAACCGACCTATGTACACCCTACTTGTCATGATGCAATCTGGTATTTTGGTAAAGACCTTTTGATTTGTTTCTTTCTCTCTCTCTCTTTTAGTATGATTATATATAAATCAATTCGTAAATAAATTAATTATTAGAGTAATTATCTAGCAAGTAATTTGATAGAATTAACATTTATATCCCAAAAAAATCTGTACCCTATAAGGGCATTTTTGGAAATACATGAGCACACAATCATATAAGTGTCAACGTGTCAATGCAAACAAAAGTGCTAGTTATGTGTAGCTCCTTCCAAATCACAATGTCACATCTAATCAAATTATATACTATCTACTATTTGAAAACCTTATGTAATATCCTATGGATTATTTTACCGTTCTTGTTAAAAATAAATAATATTAAATAGTTATTATTTTAAAATATAATTAAATAGAATGAGAGAATATTTAAAATCTAAGTGAAGAGAATTATTTGCATTGACACTTAGATTTTCTATTAATGAAATAGTGATACTCCCTTCGTTCCAATTTATGTGATACTTTTCAAATTTTGAGATTCAAATAAGTGAATCTTTAACCGTCATTGTTTCATATATTTTTTAATTATTTTGAATTGCTAATTATTATAACTTAATAATACTTTTTACGTAGTTAACAAATATATAAATTTCATTTCGAAAAAATTGAAGATTCTACGTGCAAATTTCCTGTCAAACTTAAATTGTTTGACTCTCGAAAAAAAAAGTATCACATAAATTGGTACAAAGAGAGTATTATTTTTAAAATAAATGATTTTCTAAGTGAAGAGAGCATTAGTAAATAAAGAGAATATTCATTGAAAAGAGACTTAACATTATAGTTAAAATACATAGTTCATTAAGGAACGTGTAAATAGAAAATATGACAAATAAAGTAGGTCAAAAGAAATATTATAATTATTACAGTGTTATCATAATTTGCTTCATGTTTTTTCCAGATTGTTCAAGTTGTTTGCCTGCTTTTGGATTTTCTTTTTAAAATATCTGTTTTTGTATTAAAAAAAAAAAAGTAGTAGTTCGATGTCAATGTTTTGAGTTAGTGCTCATTAGTATTTTCTTTTGTCTCCTTAGAACTGTACACAGGGGCGGATACACATGGATTTTAGGGGTTCATCTGGATTTTCTCGGTAAAAAATTATACGATATATATAAGGTAAATTTTTTATATTTATATATATATATATTAATTTTGAACCCTTTCATGAACAAGAAGTAAGTTATAGTGTATTGGTAGTTCTACTTTTAAATTGACTCTTGCATTCAGGGTTCAAATCTCATTATTAACATTTTAATTTTTTATCTTAACTTCATTTAGTTTCAGGACCAATTTTTCACCTTTATTTTTTTAAAAAATATTCTAGAAGAGTAGATTTAAACCTAAAAAAATTCAAACGTGAAAGAAAATCCAAACGTGCTAAAGGTATGTTATAACATAACTAACTCTTTGTACATATAAATTATATACTACTACTTCCTTGGAATTATGTTTTGTTGGCTTATTCACACATTTATTCTTTTATTTTTCGAACCCCCTGAATGAAAATCTTGGATTCGCCACTAATTGTACATACACTGTCAACAAGTGTTATATATGTATCCTCCTTAAATCAAAATACATCAAGTTATCGTAGTTAAGTGATTTAATGAAGTAACATTAATATAAATTAAGCAATTATAATTTGATGTTTATATAAATATTTAATGCAGAGTTTCTTTTACTATGTTAAGTATAATAACGAGGAGACTTATTGTTACGATCGTATCCATTGGATCGTGAGGACATTTACTCTTACACTTAGATAAGAGAACCCTCAATCACAAATTTCACTAAAACACGCGAAAAATGAATAAAACATAATCTAACACCCAATGCAATTATGGAATTACTATTAACTATATTTAAAACTCAAGGTTATTTACAAAAGAACACACTAACACTCCCCAAGGTACTAGTCTAAACAAGTATAAAAGCTACTAAGATGATATAGTTTATAAAGAAAATATGATACAACTCTCACCATAAGGAACATTGAGTAGAAGCTGTCGGAGATAATCATCGCCTTTACCTATGAAACATCACTGAATTCTACAACCAGACTATGCCAAATTTCATAGCAAGAGTAGCATTAGTACAAACAACACGTACTAATAGGCATCATCGATTGATCCAAATCGACCACATAATAGAAAGTAGACATTCAGAAGGAAACATGAAATATGAAAGTTACACCACCCAAGTCTCTATCTACATGCTTTCACCATCCTAGGTATAACACCCATAAACTAGTACATTTTGATCTCAGCGTCCTACCTTATACATTTCGTTACCAATTCTACCATTAAACAATCGACCATCTTTCTACTCTAAGCTTCTCAAGCCTACTTTTTATGTTACTCTAAGATTTCTCAAGCCTACCTTTCATGTCATTTTAAGGCTTCACAAGCCTACATGTTATGCCACCCTAAGACTTCCCAAGCATACATGTTATATGACTCTAAGGCTTCTCAAGCCTACATGTTATGTCACCCTAAGGCTTCCCAAGCCTATCTATTATGCCACCTCATATCAAATCATAATCTAACCCTTATATAGCATAGAGATTTCCGAATGAAAGACCACAATTAACTTTGTTAACCAACCTACTACTCTTTTTCAAGTTTTCANAAAAGTCGTCACAATAAATCATATTTCTTGTAGTGCTACTACTCTTTTTCAAGTTTTCATGCTAACATCAGACCCTTTCGAGCCAATATATGAAACTCCCACCTTACATCAACTAGGTCATCTTGACTCAAATATCCCTTATCATATATGTTCTAAACACTGAACAATCATAGATAGTCTCAACTAGGGGTGTACATGGTCGGGTTGGTTCGGGTTTTTCAAATACCAAATCAAATCATTTGTGTCGGATTTTTAAATCTATAAACCAAACCAAACCAATAAAACTTGGGTTTTTCAACTTTGGGTTTTTTTGAGTTTTTTTGGGTTTTTCGAATTTTCGGGTTTTTTCCGGAAAAGTGTTCATACAAACATATAATTTACTTGTACTTCAAATATTTCTTTAGTCCTACCAAAATACAACTATCTAAGGTGTTTCTTAATAAAATAACACAAAATATTATATGAGTAATGATACTAAAATATCCAACAAAAAATAATAATAATGAAATCGCGTAAAATAAATATTGCAAAGTAACAAGTCGTAATGAAAATGATCATAATTTAAAAGTACTAAATCATGCTAAAATAAGTTTAATAAGTATTAGTTACATGACTAAATATTAAAGGAAATTAAAATTAGATTATGTATTTGAATAAATCAATGTAAAACCATAGAACAAATATTTAATATTATTGTCATTCTTAGTGTTGAATTGATTATTTTTTTTGCTTTAGTATTAATTTAATTTTGATTTAAGCTTTATTATAATTACCAATATCTGTGGACTATAATCTTTATTGAACCATTTAGAATTCTAAGTTTCAAACTTGAAATAATAATATATTAAAAGATAAAAACTATGAAAAAGTATAAGAAATATTTAAAAATTATATCAAAGTAGATATTTTTATGTATAAAATAAAATTTTAAAATTATATATATAATGTCTGGTTGGTTTGGTCTCGGGTTGATTTTTTTTAGTTAAAACCAAACCAACCCAAATATAGTCGGATTTTTTTTTCCAATACCAAACCAAGTCAAATCAATCACTAGTCGGATTTTTTTTCTCGGTTTGACTTGATTTGCGGTTTGATTCGGTTTTCGGTTCGGTTTTGTACACCCCTAGTCTCAACATTAAAACTATGCATCAGACCGGGTCATTAGCCATGCATAGTAATCAAAACTTAACAAAACAAATAATATACAATTATAATCACAAGTATAGCATAGTCCGAACTTTCAGTCCTCATCAGTCCTCACCTTGAGTTAATATGAACAATAAACATGAACAACCTTAGCACGACAAGCCATACCTGATTCATTACACCTTTCAAGTAATTCGGACCACCAAAGATCCCTAAAACACCATCCACAATATTTAACATACAAATCTGATCTACACAAAAATCATCCCAACATTTAAACACAAATTTTGGTCACTCATGGACCAACATGCAATAATCACATTAACAATGTTTTAGAAAATAGGAGGTTTTAAAACTTTTTCTGCATAAAATCTTGATTTACCTTGCTATAGTGGTTCACATCCCATTATAGCGCCTACATGTGCCTACTATAGCGTCTTGTCGCTTGCTATAGTAGATAACATGAACTCCAGAGACTTAAAACTCCTGAAAAACCCTTTTTTGCAACATACCTTTGACCCTTAATGTCCACCTGAATTTGATTCTGAAAGGTCCTATAGACTCCTTAATATCTTAGCAAATAGAAAAATTAATTCAAGTTTAGAAATTTACCCAATCCTTTTCTGGATTGGCCTCGACTCTATCTCGCTTAGATTTCATCAGAGAGTAGCCTAGGCTAAAATTTTTAAGTCGTTATTCAAAAAGTTTTCTAGCTTGATTTCTTTCACAAATAGTTCTCATGTGACGAAGGGACGAGTAGTTACACTTATCCCCAATTGTATCTTTTTACCATATTAATTGTATATTGTGATGATCTTATGAATGATGAATTTGTGTATCACTTAATACAGTACATAAACACCTAGGCACCTTTCAGGCCATGATTATATGGATAAAATTAAGACCCTTAAGCATGTGCGTACAGACTAGAGTGAGACATATAATTATTGAGGGAGTGTTAGAGGGTTCTGGCCAGATGAAGAGATTATATTGTTTTATTGTATTTCTGATTATGATTTACATGATTTTACTGTTTTGTTGTATTTCTAAAAAATGTGCTTATGATTTATATTAATTGGATAATTATATATTGTGGTGGATATTGCTATCTATTTGTATTATACTAAGATACTTAGAAGAATAACTTTGCAAAATTTTGTAAGAAACAACAAAGTTTAAAGTATATTTTCAAACTATAAAGTTAACATCAGCAAAGAAAATATAATCTACAAGAAAACATAAACAATATTGAAAAGAAGAAAATCGAGTTCGCTGAATACACAGTGTATCCTTAAGAAAATTATTCCTCTCAAGTACTCGAGGCTAATGTAATATATCCTCCTAGAATAGATCGATCTTACTCACCGATGTATTGGTACCTAAAATCATGGTGTGAGCAATCCACTCAAAGATAGTAAAGTACACTAGAATTTGTTTCTGCAGAATAAGAAAAAGTTCAAAAAATTCGTTATTTTGGAAAGAGGTACCCCTCTATTTATAGACAACAAAAGGGTAGTGTAAACAAATATTTATTGTGCCTTATCGGAAAGTCCTTTTGGAAAAGTCACAATCTTTCCAAAAAATTAAAACCATTCCAAAAAAAATCACAACCTTTTGAAAAAATCACAACTCTTTAAAAAAATCTCTAACTCTTCATTTTTCATTCAAAAGGTGTGGATAGTTGTGACAAATTGATCAGATGTAAGTTGTACATTTATTTTGTACTATTAATAGTCATGAACGTATCACGTATGTTTGAATGGTTGAGGTTAATGGCGGAAAAGATGTTGTACCGTGATTTTCCTTGTTTCTTTTTGGTAGTCATGTATATTAAAAATATTTGTTTCAAAATAATTATTAATTTAATCGATCAAGAGAGAACTAATTATATTTTTCTAACTTTACACTTAATATTAATTATTCTAGAATTAAGAGACACATATATAGATAAATATTAAAGAATTAATAAGAGAGATATTGGTCAAATAACACTCTGTATTAACTTTTTCTTAAATGTTGTGTTAAGTTTTATCATGACAACTAAAAAGAAATGAAAGGAGAAATACAACAAACTAGTTAACTATACTAACAAGAAGATTTATTATCTTTACCTAAGTATCAACAAGAAATCAGTTAGATAACCATTTGAGGGTTCTTTAAACTTTTAAATTTTAATATTCATAAAATTCAAATTCAAATTCCAACATTGGCCTAACAAATTAAGCAATGTCACATCTAAACAAACATCAATTGAAAAAAAATTAATCATAGCATTGAGATAAGGTTTGGAGTTTTCTTGTGTATGCTTGTCTTTAAGTGAATATTCAACAAAGGGAGAAGTATGTAATATATACATACCTCGTGGGCATGTTGGACTAATATACTTTAGGAATTATTTTCTTCTTTTAATTAATTAAAATAAAATAGATGTCACTACCACAAAACAAAGCCAATTTATTATCTTTAGAATTAGTTGGCCAATATTTGTCTTTATGATAAGTCACATGCCATGTGAAGTTATTTTCTATGTTCCCTATTTGTTTGTTTTGATTTATAAGCCCCATCTAGTATGGAAGTTCAATATTTTCATTATGATTGGGATGCAATTATTCAATTTTTTATTTTAGTTTTAGTTTTAGTTTTAGTTTTGTGAATAAAAAATCTATTTTTTTTTTCTTTGGGAGGGGGTGAGTCATGACTCATGACAAGGAGAGATAATTAAGAAGATGTGATTTTAGTTTTTATTTTTTTGAATAAGGTATGACATGTACAATTATTTTTTGTTGTTTTCTATTTATTGTTCGATATCTCAAAAATTTACTTTAAAATAATTTTATTTTTTTAGGATTTGAATTTAAAAAAATTTAAGTAAAAAGGAAAAGTGCACTAAACACCCCATGAGGACTTAATGATTTGAAGTGTTGTTACACTAATATTGTGTAAAATCTATATGGTGTAATTGCAATTATTGGACTGTAACGATAATCTCGTTATTATTTCTCAAATGATTTGCCAAATTAAAGTACTTGGCCATGAATTTGCCTTTTTATTTAGCAAGAAATTTTTCACATAAAAATTCTTGTGTTGATATACTATTTAATAATTTTCTCCGATTTTTTCGGTTTATATGTGGTAGCAAAATAACGACATGTTTCAAACGCATGCATTTGGAGATAGACAAACTAATTATATGCTGATTTTCTAGCAAATGAAGAGCATAAATTGACATAATTTAAATAGACGGGAAATTTAAGATATATAAGAAGAACTTTTGAAATTTATAATCTAATTAAAATATGTTAATACAATTGTGCATGCTGTTGAATAAACTAATGGGCAATGACATTAAGCATGTTATAAAAGTTTTTCATTAAGCTTAAGATGGGAAGTAAAAAGTTAATTATTTCCTAATATAGAAATGTATCTTTATAAAAAAAAAATAAAAAAAATATGTTATATAAATTAGAACTAAGAAAATATACTAACATATAATGTATTCAAACAAAGATCAGAGATTTTTTATTCAAGCCTGACTATCATCTTTGCTAGAGAGCGTTTTATCTTTAATATAAGTGTATTTTTCAATATACAGTAAATTCATAGAATCACAATACAAATTAAAAAGAAACCCAATAGTTAAAAAAATAAAATCAAGGGACCAAGTCAACTTGGGTTAAGAAAATGTGAACTATGTCCTTGGCAAAGGATGATGGAAATTTATAGTCAAATCTATTTATAAAAATGTTTGTCTCGAATTTTTTTAATTTTTTTTTCAATTATAATGAGATATTGTTATAGAAAATATATAATATAACATAATATAAAAATCATTTTCAAAGAAAATTAGATTATTGTAATGAAATATTATTATAAAATATCAGATGATTATTATAGAGAGGTTTGCTCGTGCAAAAATCAAATCGATCGATAAATCAAACCGAAAAAATATTGAGTTTTTTATAAAAAAAATATCGGATTATTGGTTCGATATTGATTTTTTAATATTATGTTATTGGGTAAATTGATAACACATTAAGACAGTAGTAATTTACTATTTTACCCCTACATAAATATCAAATGTTAATATTAATACCTTATTTGTTACTACATTTGCCCTTTAGCCTTCAATTCACATTATTGTCCAATTCTTTTATTGTGTTGCACTTGTATAGTTGTTTTCATGTTAACTACTATTGTTTCTATTTTATGTGCATTCTGTAAATTACATTATTGTCTTGTCGCACCAAATTGTTGGAGAAGTCATACAATTACTCCCTCCGTCCACTTTTAGTTGTCACGATTTCTTTTCTTAGAGTCAAACGATAAGAACTTTGAATAACATTTTATAATGTTTTTTTTCATCATATTGATATGCAAAAAATTATAATTTATAGTACTTTTTGTATAGTTTTTGAATATATATTTTTTATTTAAAATATCTATTTAATAATGTAATCTAATTTAACTTTGAAAATTAGTCAAATTGACTTTCGAAACGCAATATGACAACTAAAAATGGATGGAGAAAATATTTTATGAGCATTTTCTTATTGATTAAATCGAAATAATCGATAAACCGAAAATTGAAAACCTATAAAAATATTTTATTAAACTAGTTATTAATTTAGCATATTTAAAAATCAAAATTCGATAATCTATAAAAATGAAACTGAACCAATTAATACACACCCCTAAATTTGACTCAATACTCTGAATAATTGAATTGAAGAATATTATCTTACTATAAATTTGTAAGTGTTGATTGAAAAGACATTGAACTGGTTTGCCTCTCGGGCGGCAATGATCACAAGTGGCCGGCAACTGATAATTGACTATACATCCTTTTTATGTTATTTTTGTCACATGAAATATAAGTTGTTATGTGGTCACACACACTACACATTAGTTTTTCATTCGGTATCTAATACACATATATTAGAGTCCGACTATTTTAAATTTGTATTGTATATGGTTCTATTCAGGGGGAAAACGCTTCCTATCAAGAATTTTTTCATATTCAAAGCTCGAACCTGAAACATCTGATTAAATGAGAAACAGTCTTATCTATTGCACTATTCCGTTGATGGTACACATTACTACTATTACCTAAAGAGACAGAGTGCACGTGATATCACATATTTTTGAATTTGAACTAATTAATGTACTTGAGAAGAGTATCATATCTTTGACCTGGCCCCTCTTCCTTCTTCTTTGATATATAATTAAAGAGGCACTTGGAAAACACTAGAATCTCATGGTTGGTATTATGTCAAACATTCGTCTACTATAGAGTTGAATTTATACAAAGAAAGAGTTGTATGTATGTATATAATATAGTTCAAGTTGGTTGGTTGTGTCTCATATTCTTAATATTAATATTATTCATATTTTTTTACCAAGAAAATGTTAGACTTTTTGGTACATAACCAAGCTAGTACTAGACTACTAGTATTGTGTAGTGCGTATGTGATTTTGATGTCGTAGGTTATGAAGACAATAATTTTGTATATTAACGTGGCACGACCACACAATTGTATAGTAGAAGTAATAAGTGGAAAAATAATTAGACAATTATGGAGTTTTTTAGAAAATTATTCACTTTTAAAAAAAATAAAATCATTTTATTTCAAAATAAGTGTTAGGTCATAAGATTTGAAAAAAGTACTTTAAATGTGTTTCCAATTTCATCTTTATAAATTTTAAATAAATTAATCTCTTTTATCATTGTGCAAACAAAATTATAACCAAACACAACGATCTATCTTTTTACTCCAGCTTTATAAATTTCAATTTTTTAAAAAAATAAAATAAAATTTATAACCAAACGCCTGGCAAGTAAAGAAAGAATGAAAGTCATAAAGATGTTACTAATGAGTAATGATCTTTACGCTAGTGAGCTTTCAAACAAGTAGTATCGCTACAAAAAGTAGAGAAAAACGTAGCTAATTAATATTTTCTATAGATTTGGTCAAACTCAATAGTTTTAATTTAATGCTCGTATAAATATTAATATATATATATATATATATACACACTTTAGTAACTCAAATAATTAGTGAATTCAGTAACATATTGAACACACAAAATTCATTTAACATAGTAGAACTGTAAAAATGATAGGTCATGAAGTTGAGGAAATTGAACTATGAGTCATCATTAATTCGAAAAGGGCTAATAATGCTCAAAACGCATTATAAATAATTTTAAAATATAATATATATTCTCTTTCTACCTATTAGATTAAAAATGCCTACAATGTTTTTACAGATCTAATAATGTCCTTTTTTTAACATCACAATGACATGACAACAAATGAATCATTTAATGAAAAAAGTGGTTTCATCTTATTAGTCTCAAATTACATCTTATTAGACCTAAAAAAAAACATTGAAGACATTTTTAATATAATAGTGAAAGGAGAGCATCTTAAAACCATTTATAATACATTAAGAGCACACATTTTTATTTTTTTTTACCTTTTTTCGTTGCTTAATTAGCACATGTTGACTAAGTCATGCTAAGTTTTACCACCACATATAAATCTCCAAAACTATTGGTATCTTTTTTTAAAAAAAATTTGAAGCCATGCAATGTTGTCATTAATTTTGTCCTTTGGTCTTTTATTGCTCTGTCCATTTTCACATTAATACACTTGTACAAGTACACTATTTATTTTGTAACACCGTGAACAATAGATGATGGGGCTACAAGAAAATGATTTCACATTTATATAATTTAGTGATACAGCAAACCTGTATGATAGATATGTTAATGTAGGGTATCCATACAATACAAAGACAAGACATAAATGGCCCCCAACTTATTCCAATTTATCTATTGACACAAATTTCATAACATGTCCCTTTTATGTACCCTCTTAAAACCTTTATTCACCACATATTTTCCTTTCACATATATCTATACTCTTTATATATATGTTCCAAGTCTTTTAAACATTACTCATCAAAATCAAACACTATAATTTCTTCAAAATATTTTGAGTTTTTCTATATATGGCTACTCTTGCAAGTTCAATGTCATCGTTAAGGAGTTCGAAAATGAGGAAATGGCAAGGATGTTCGAAGCAAGTTAGACAACAAAGGGCGAGACTTTACATTATTTGGAGATGTACAGTCTTGCTTCTATGTTGGCACGATTAATTATAATAATCGTTGTCATAGGCTTAATTTCTAGTTAAGTTTTGTGATGAACGATGGATCGATTGTATAGGTTTTGTTTTTCTGAAGGGTTGTGATTATAGCCTTTAACTTTTGTGTAGGAGTAGAGTTAAATTACATGTACAATGTATACAAAGAGTTTATGAGTGAATAATACTCAAGGACACTTTTCTTATTACTAATTGACAAGGTGTTTTATGTTTTCTTTTATGTGGAAACAGACCATAATTATGGACCATTATTCTTTTTTTTGCAATTTGATTTAAGAAAATGAATATGGGATGGCATGGATTGGGGTGATTTACAGTCTATGTAGGGTGAGCTTTTGCTGGTGCAGAGCAGGGCAGGTTTAAATATATTTTTTTTCAAAATTTACTGGGGTTGATTGCGGATTAGGGATAAAGAATCTTTTAATTCGCTGTTCACACAAATTCTGTATCAGTTTTGCACATGTTTGGGTACCACTCACTAGTCATATGATGAGTTTCAAGTAAAATTGAAACTGATTTATGAAAAAAAATTGAATTGCCAAAAAAAAACTAGAAAGAAGAAAAAATTATGTCACTATTTGAATTTTGGTTATTTTTTTTTTAATTATATGAAATGTAACTAATTCAAACCTATCAAAAATAATGTTATTGACGTGCGTAAAAGAAGAGTATTATAAAATTGCATTTAAATGCTAGGCTAATATGTTAATTTAGTAGTTAACAGTTACTCTAAAAGAAAATTAAAAATTTTAAGTTAAAAACTTATGCATCTATTTATTTGAAATGTTCTTTTACAAATTACGTGGGATGGGATGGACCAAGGCGGAGCAGATTGGGTTGAAAACAACAAATCATGATATGGGGTGGTGTGGTTGAAATCACAACGGGTTTGCCCTGCAACCACCCGACCTATTGCCATCCCTACTCATCTTCCTTCTTTCTCTGTTTAGACCAAATTAGAATAGCAAATAAAGAACAAATCTAGAGAACACAAAAGGGATATGAAGAGCGACCATTTGATCAAGTGACTAAGAAAAGAATAATAGAAATGGAGACCGTAACAATGAAAGAAGGAGAACGAAGGATTTGAGAGCAGATGAGGGTAATTGTTTGTGTTCGAGAGAATCAAATGAAAAAGATATTAAAATCCCTTTTTTAGGTTTTGATTAATCATGTGTTTGCATATACTTGATATTTCCTTTATCACGTAAATAATAATGCAATGAAAGAAATTAAGTTCAGTAGTGGTGGGGAAAGGGGGGGTTACAAGTATAATTTAGGACCAGTACATGATTGCACTTCTCTATACTATAGATGATAAGCTGCTATTTATATACTTGTTCTGTACAAATACTTCTATACCAGGATACGATACTACTACTTTGAAATAGCTCTCAATTAACATTGCAAAATGAGCATAACAAACAGGAATTCTAAACATGTTTGTTTCTACCAAGAAACTTATTTAAAAGATGAGACATATCTTCGAACTAAAGCAACCAGTCAATGATTTTTCTCTACACCCACTTGATTCACATGTATAGCTCGCGGTTGTCAAAGATTTCCCATCCATCATCCACAAGATCCGTGTTATGGATCACTGACTTAACATCTTCAGATGCCTTATGCTCCTCCTCATGACAAGACACTCTATCCATCTTTTCTGGAGCATGCAACAAATCTGCAGGCTCAGCAACCTCATCTGATATCATACTCTTCGAAGATGAACTTGATGAAGCTAAGATACAGCTGGTCTGCCCGGAACTTAAAGATTGGCAGAGAGGAACACGATCATCAAATTTCTCTTTCAACAACCTCACATCTTGGCATATGACAGAGATTTCGCCTCTGCAAAAGGGTGCAACAATCTATTGAGTATTTTAAATAACTAACAAGTAGAGCAAAATAGTAGCGCAAGGATCTGGGAGGGGAAAAACTGAAAACAACTGCCAGCATGATTAGAAAAGTAATGCAGACCTTTCCAATTTGTGTTCTATAACTTAGTCTTGTCTGACAATACAAATTGCGGAAAGCCCGTGCTCTCAAGATTAAAAAGTAATAACTTTGATCAAATGTCATGTTCTATTTAAACACTGCTTGAATAAAATAGTGGCATGTTAACAGTATATCATTAAATAAGCCTTTGTCATTAGTAAAGTTTATTGTATATTTTTTAGAAAAAATAGTTTTAATGTAGCAAATCTGACAGAGAATAAGAATATTCAGATTTCAAAGGGACACAATGACACGATGTTCATTAAACTACAGAGATATTGAAGTATGAAATATAATTTCAAATTGGCTATGACCCCACTCGTACTTTCATATGAAAACAGTTTATGGCTTTATGCTAGTCAAATTTGGTGAATATAAGCTTAGTTCATCCGAAATTCAAGGAACCACTAAATTCGTTGATTCTTCATAGATATACCTAAATGCTATTTTTTCTTCTTTTTCCCAAAATATGCTAATACATTAATATTCTTGAAACATATGATCACTCTAGGTTAATGTATACCAAAAACCATTGTACTAACATCTTTCCCAAGAAAAATAACATTTGATGAAAATTCTAAAAGTAGAAAGATCTTAAAAATAAGCCTCAAAATTATTAAGGCTTTTTATAAGCACACATGAGCTCAACAGAGAAGGAAAAGTATCACGGTCTGAAAAAAAAAAGGGAGAGAGAATATGGAGAGCAGCATGTAGGATAGGAACTTGACACAACATATGGTAAGAAGTAATATGCTATGGTAAGAGGGGATTGGAAGCAAGAGCCTTCAAAGTTGTCAAGATTTACTAAAACTACAGGAGAAATAATGTGAAAAAAAGTGACTTAATGAGGGGCAAAAAGAAGCTCTCAAAAGAGACGACAGACATCAACTACATGGACCTCTCTGGTCTTAAATAACAGTTGAGGGAGAAACAAGGAATATGCAGGGAAAGGACAGATGTAACAGCCATGGCAACAGAAGCATCTACAACAACATACCCAGTGTAGTCCCACAAGTGGTGTCTCGAGGGTAGGACGTAACTACAATTTGCAGTTGCATTTATTAAATTTAAACTGAATAAGGAGTCCCCCCCCCCCCCACACCCCCTCCCCGGATACTATGTAACTACAATTTGCAGTTGCATTTATTAAATTTAAGCAAACACAAGCTTGAATCAGAATGCTGATTTTACCTTGGCATCCCAACCAAGCAAAGTTCCATTTTTCCAAGCAAATAACCCACATTCGGAGAGCACAAATATCAAATTTTTAAAGAGACCTAATAAGTTATACTTACTGCAACGTATCAACAACACGCCCCCGATCCACCAGGAAATCCCTCAACTGTGCAACAGAAGAACAAGAAGATAAAATCATAAGACTACAATTACATTTTACTATGCATATATAATCCATTTAAATAGCGAGGGCTATTACCTTAGCATTTTCTTCTGCTTCTTGCTTCAGAACATTTGCCTCTTGCACAACTTTTTCCATAATGATTTCCTGATCAGCAAGCGCTTTACGTGCAACCTCTTTCTTGCCTACTCTTTCTTGCTCAGCAGCTTTCATTTCTTTCGCAGCAGCAGCCATTCGCACCTCAAGTGTCTGACGCATCTACACAAAGGGTACTTTAGATGATCAGGTAAAAGAAGAATATCATACTACTATTTACATCCACCCTTTTCTTCTAAACCATAAGTACAAGCAAGGCATCTGTGATTTAGCAGCTAGAATACTGCCCACCTCACTAAACCAGCAATACGAAAAAAAAAAAAAATTCAAGATTAAAGAATAAAGGAACTCTGCCCACCTCACTAATGAAGGCAAAATACCCTTTCAAAGGTGCCATATCATGTTGAATGCACTTGTTTGACCATGAAGATTTTCCTTTATAATTCCTCTTAAGAGGTACAACACAAATGTTCACATTAGTTAAGCTTTTCTTTCTTAAATTTTTTCCAATATTCAACTTGTGTCCTCTCACCTTCTCACAAACAATCTAATAGGTAATCTTTTTGAGCCAGTCTGCAGTCCTAGTGTCGTACATGTTTGAGAATAATTCAGCATGTCCAAGACTTCTAGTACGCCATCATATCGAGGGAAAGAAACAGTTAATGAAAGGCAGACAATGTGACAGTCTACTTACATGCAATATTTGCATGACACAAGTCATGCTCATTAGCTCTTTGACAATTCCAGGTATTAATGAAAATAATGGAACAAAATTGTGTTAGGAATAGAAAATAAACAGAAAGAATATGAAACTCTGAAACACACACGCGCACACACATTAGTAAATTGAAAAAAAGATGTCACAGGTCAAAAAAACTCGCATACAGCAATTTCTGTCTCACATTCAAGGTGTGGAGAAGATACAGAAGACTGTAAAAGATACTCTCCTTACAGAGTCTCTTATACCGCTCCCCACTTTTACAAACAAAGATTACAACATCCCCTCACCTCATCAAGAACTGCAAGAGATTTGTCCCTTTCATCTGCCAAGCCGAGCAAGCGAGATTGAAGCTCTTTAACTTCAGTAGCTAAGATGGACTTCTCACCATAGACTTCACCAGCATGCTGCAAATGGTTGTGTAGCATAGTTGTTAGGTCACAAGTGATGAAATGATAAAATTACAGTGGCAAAGGGAAACACACAGTTGAAGAGAAAGGCAACCATATCATTTGCTTCCTTAGCATGTCGTAACATTTCTTTCAGATCCTCTACCCTCTTAAGCATATCCAGTCCCCCCTTAGCAGCTTCAAGCTTTGCCTGCTCTGCAGCTTCCTCTTGGAGTTCAACTTCTCTCATCAAGCAGATAATAGACTCCACAGCCAAAAACAGTGTTTTCTGCACCAAGATTTAATTAGAGTTCCATGAGTTCACGAAGAAAATTGCTAACCTCCCTTGTTCGACATCAACTGATAATTCAGAAAATAGGCCCTTCCCTATTCTCGGTACCCATCTTAAATGAATTAAAGATAAATTTGGCATGTGTTAGGGCCAGAATAAAGTAAATACGGGGAAGACTCTAAATATGGAGAACATATATGCAACCCTGACCTATCCCTTGCAGAAATATAGAAGTCCAAGCTGATGCATACACCAAAGTATTAAAAGCAAAAGAAGAGTCACAACTGATAAACAAATGATAAAGGGTAGTGGATGTGCTTGTACAGACTATTTGCATCACAAAGAGATTATACTATCAGAAATAACTAAGCAATTGATCAAGCATCTATTATGGACAACAAGCCAATGCTACCTATTCCAGTTAGGGATAGCACTAGGGCAGGACGGGTGTAGTCAAATCCACAAAATTCTCAACCCGCCCTGCCCCACCCCGCATAACATTCTTTTTATTTTTAACCTGCTCCACCCCGCCCCGCATAAACCTGCACGAGCCCCCCCTACCCCACTTGAAGTTATTACTGCCACATGTGCGTCCTTAGTTCCAGGACTAACTTATTGTTTGCAGTGGATTAATCCCCAATTTTCTACTTAAAATTAGAAAGAAAAATAAACTAATATCAAAGATATGCAAGAAGAATAAACTAAAATCAAAGATATGCAAGAAGAATAAACTTAAATCAAAGAATTGCAAATTGTCAAAGTTCATAACTACAACCAATTTTTTACCTAGAATTCTTACCTGAAGCTGTCTTACTAGTGACCTAGTGGGAGCATATTGGGAAAATAAAAAGAAATTGGAATTACAATTCGAGAAAAGAAAAATCTGTATATTAAACACCACTGTGAAATATATAAATAAGAGGGATCTACCTGTTAAACTTTACATAAAAACAATTCTTCTAAGATGGTGTATAAAATTAAGTTTATGATAAGAGTTTATAATTAGAACACAAGAAAGGAGGAGACCTACCCCGCATAATTTTAAAAAATTAAGGCTTTGACCCGCCCCTCCCCGCACCACCCCATTGCCATCCCTAATTCCAGTGAATTGGTAGCTGACAACAGTTTACGATAACAGAGAGAGGAGAAAATATATATACCGTAGTAAAACCTAATTGATGAACATTTGGCATAGATAAGCAACAATAGAACTTCTCAATGCAATTGAAGGCCCAAATAATATATATAAACCATAACAGATACCACTAAAAGCAAATCCTACATGTGCAACCGAACTATGCCTAAGAGCGCCTGTTGACTTCCACTTGAAAGCAGCTAATACTCCCAACTTTGCAAAACTACACTGGCTAGGTAATCTAGAGGGATACTAACATATTTAGCACAGTTTCTGTTAGTCGTTCACATTCCGTGGAATACTTAGTTTGGAAAAATTATATAAAGTGTACCTTGTTATTTTTGGCTTCTGTCATCATATCCTCAAGAAGGTCAATACTACAAATTTGACCTGATGCAGTGACCACTGAATTTGGCATAGACTCTTCTTTAGTTACAAGAATTACACCCTCCAAATCTTCACTAGATGTAGCATCGACTGAATCACTGAGTTCTGTTTTTTCTTTTTGATGAAGACTGAGTTCTATTTTTTCTAGCTCAAAGTTATGCACATCTGGTGCAACCACAAACTCTATACTATCTTCAGAACCACATAAAGTTTGAACACTCAAGGGCGCAACCTGACTCTCAGGATCTTTCATGTCCTGATTGTCCACTGAAGAAACTTCTTCATATATCCTTTTGTGCATAAGTGCAGTAGAATCATCAGAAGATGAGTTCTCAGTTCCTTCAAGGGTATTATGCAGAACAACACATTCCGTAGGCAGACAAAGCTGATTGTCAGCAACTTCAGCTCCATTGTTTTTGTTTGCTGTGAAAGAAGTTGCTTCAGGACTTGCAGAGTGTCCACATTTGTCATTTTCAATTAGCAAGTGTGCATCACCAATATCCTCACCTTCAGCATTTGACATGACATGCATGACTTGGCAGGGTTCGTAGGCAGTAACTTCATCTTTACTTTTATCACACTTCTCCACGGAGACCGGTGTCCTACCTCCATTGACTTCCAGCGGTACATGATCTCCACCAACAGCATCATGATAATTCTGAAGGGATTCACCATCAGTATCTTCAATTGTTTGATGATGTCCACAACCAGCATCATAGAATGATGAGGCATTTTGCATTTCATCTGAGTCTTTTGTATTGTGAAGAAGAAAAGCATCAGGCCGTGGAGCCCCTTTAGCATCTACTGCAGCTGAGGCAGGCAGCATATGGGGAAAAAAATACTTCAGTTTGATAAATCCAGTAAAGAATATGGAGAGCTTCCAAATTCAAGAACTCAAGTAAATGTTCAGATTTAACCAGAGAAAAGATGGCAGTTTCACCAAAATTAGGCGTTACCTTCAGATGATATGACGGTAACCCCACTATGCTCCGAAGAAGTTGAGGGAAGCTTAGTCAAGCAGGGGATAACTTCATTAAGGACCACCTCGACAGCCGTGTCAGCATCCTTGCAATGCTCAATAGCAACAGCTCTAAGAATTCGAGAATCAACCTGACCAATTAAGAAAACAGAGCGCTCAAACTTTATCTTTTCTTGGTACATGTGTCGCAGCAAATCTCAAAATAACTTCATATGGATAATTCAGAAAGACACTTTCAGAGGATAATGATGGAAAATCATTTTTATTTAATATCATCAAAATCGATTCAAAAACACTCAAAGACAAAAGACTTCAAACATCCCAAGGAGTAAAAACATCAAATATGCACTCTGACACATTTTTAACTAACCAATTGGGATAAAGTAGAAGATACTAGTTTTATTCTTGGATTATATAAGTAGAGGTAGAAGAAAATATAAACAATAATTATTGAAAACTTCATACGTAGGAGAAACATCATATAGAGAATTATTGGTTCAACAAATTTAAATTCTAGAAACTTGTTAAAGTTGTATAGAATAATATTATTAGTAGAATACTATCAGATGATTATCATATAAATTAGAGCTAAAAGAGGACAAAGGGAGTAATATTGTTAGAATTGCATGATTATGTAAACATAATTTCATAGGGGAACCTACATTTGTAACAAGTTGCGACTTTCACCAAATTAATAACAGAGTCCATTCGTTGCCCTCGAATGTGAATTGATGTTCTACATTGCTTTAAAGATACATGCTTCACAGATGCTAAAATTATGCCACTTCACCGTAAGCTCAAAAGAAAACTTAAGCATATTACAGGATCTTAAACTGATATAAAATATCATCATACCTCAGGAAAAATCTCCTGCAATGCCTTATAAACTTTCTTAAATCCCATCTCCGACAGCTATGAATGCAATTCTGCTCAGAAAGATAAGGAAATTTAAGCATCAGTACTACTAAACGAGATCACAAAAACTCAGATTGATAACAAAATGTAATAACACAAATAGCTGAAGTAATAATAAAATGCAGAGATCAAATCAATTAACTACACCTCAATCACAAACTAAACTAATTGGATTCTATATAATCAAGCTCTTTTCATTCTAATATTATAAAATCCAAATTTATATAAGCGAAGAAGACCCTAACACTCCATTAAATCATCAAAAACGAAATTAGAGATATCAAACGTCGAGAATTTCGTATCCAAAACAGAGTCAGAGGACGGAATTGACAAAAACACCGACTTAACAATTCCGGCTGCTTTCTTATTCAGAAGCGAGAAAAGTAAATCAATCAAAAGGTCACAATCTCAGATTCCATATTACACGTACAATAAAAAGGTAAAACCCTAACAAATCATCAAATTCATCAGAATTTTGAAACGAGATAATTCAATCTCTTACCTTATGTTTTGGAATGCACGGGGGAGAAGGAGGAGCGGCGCGGCGGTGAGTCGGTAACCGGCGGCAAGCAAAATTATGTGTTATGGAACGCAGCGGAGAGTGAGAGAAGGTGAAACAGCGAGTCGTATTTGTAGCTGTAATACAAGGAGGAGACCTACGCCGCTAAGGAACCACAAAAAGGATGATAATGTCAATTAGAAATTGATGTGAGGATAATTTTGTAAATTTACATGTGCGACTCTAGACTTGCGGGTATTTAATATGGCGGGTTGATAAAGGACTCATTCTAATGCATGTTTAGGCCCCACTTATCCGTCAATGCGGGCTCCTAAAAGTTGAAAAAATAATCAAATTAGTCCATAAGGTATAGAAGTTGATCTATTTTGATCTTCAATTTATACCTTTTGACAGAAATAGTCCCTCATATACATATAAAAGGGTTCCATATTGATTTTAATAAACATTTTTAATGTATGTACAACTCATGTGACTTGGGAAAATATAGAATTAAAATTTATAAATGGATCAATCAAAAGAACCATATATTTCTGTTAATTTATTTAAATGTTTCCGAGAGTGAAGTTGATATTTTCGTCTTTCAAGATAAAGAACACTCAATTTACCTTCCTATTAAATTGGAATAGGCAACCATAAAAATGTTTGCCTCCAAACTTTTTCAAAATGATGCTCTATCTACTTTTTGTTGATAGTTGATGTTATATTTTTTTCTTTCCATTACAAAAAATGAGTTAGATTTGTCCTTATTGATTAACACATACATTTTATAATATACTATGAATCTATTTTACAAGGTTAAATAGTTAAATTCGTCTTTAAACTATCAAAATGGTCCTAGAGTCTAGATTCACTCCGAAACTTTGCTAAATAATTTAGATTTGACTATCATTTTCTCAGAGTGAATTTTAATTATTTATTTAAATATATATGATGGACTATTTCAGTTAAGAGAGACATACCAAATATCAAAATAATTCAATCTTTATACTTCAAGGACTATTTTGATCATTTTCTTCCTAAAATAGGGAGGAAACTACCAAGAAACCAGCCACTCAATGATCACGGCTGTTTTTTTCTCTTTAGTACACTAATGTTGCTATCCCAAAAATGTAACGTTAGCTAATAACTACTAGTCAAATCTTTTGTTTTCCTTTTTGTCTTTTTAGACTTCTGCTCGGTCATAAATTTTAAAATTGAAACTTAAAATCAGTCAATTTTACGGTATAAATGCTAATGACCTCCTCTTTATGCATTGTGGTAATGATTCTTCAGGCATTATAAACTTTGAATTTTACTTTTTGAAACTTTAAACTACGTCTGAACATATATTTTATTTAGGAAAAAAGTTTAAATTTGACATGAAATTTCTACCAAAAATTAAAAATAGTTAAAGATCATATTATCAAAATTTGATCAAATTAATGTGTAGAGTAATAAAGCGTGCACACACATATGCTCAAGTTAAGGACACAAGCAGAATTCAAGAAAAAACCACACCTCGATGGAGTATAATGTAAGTAGTGTACTCCGACATAAACACCATAGGTTGATTTCACAACTCGAACTCATAATCTATAAATCACATGGAGACAAATTTACCATTGCTCCCGGACTTCATTCAAGATAGGCTAAGTTAAGATTAAGGATGAAAACTATTTTGCAAGAATACCATGTTACGTCAAGTGTAACAGCTAAGTCATGCAAGTTGCAAGAAATGATGAATCACTACTCTTTCAGGAAATTTCACCTTCTTTTTTAAAAATATTGGGGGTTGGGGAAATAGAAAATGGGAATGGGGGTTACGAGGTGGGAAATCAAACCCTCACCAACAGTGGCGAAACCAGAATTTTTATCAGGGGATGTCAAAATATAAAGTAAAAAGGTTAATACAACTATCAAGAATCGAACACACAACCTCAAACAACTTTTGCAACTCCTTAACCACTATACTAAATCTTCAACATTCAACTCATATCAAGATGTGTCAACACTTGTATATATATTCATTAAATCAAATTTTGACCTATATATACAATGTAATTTTCCGATGAACGGGTATCACTTGACACCCCTTGCCCTAGGGTAGCTCCGCCCCTGTTCATCAACAAAGTGAAAATTCAGGTAGTCAACCAACTAAGCTACTAAGATTCTCCTTCAGAAGAATTTCACCAGCTATTGATAAGAACTACTTTTTGCAGAAAAGAACTCAATCAGGAAATGAAATGTCTTAGTATGTTGCAACAACCTTTTACTCAGCTGCATTCTTTCTGTATTGAAGATGTCATTTTACACAAACTGGGCACAAAGAGAAGTGTAGGGGGGAAGTTATCTCTAGGGGAAAAATAGAATGATGCTGTTATTACAGTCTAAGTCACTATACTCGAGCTTGATACAAGTGATACCAAGAGTACAATCGAAACTGCAAAAATTTACATTGCTTGGTTGATTGAAAACGATTACAAAAATTTTATACAGACTGAACCTGAATGGTCCATTTACTCTTAATAAGCCGCACATTGGTGCCAAAGAAAGGTCAATCTCCACATTATCTACTGCAATCATTGCTCAACTGACTTCTTTTGAGTCCGTCCTTGCTTCCCTTGCCCTACATGACAAGTTGGATAAATTTTATGATGTTAGCTCCAGCAAATAATCAGACACAACGGACCATTTTTGCTGAACTGCGATGAAGCCGGGTATTCTAACAAGGAGATTCAAATAAACCTGCAACTTAAAACAACTATTTAGCCACCTTTGCTACTAAACTAGAATCTTCCCTTATGTCAGTATAATTTTCCAACAAAGGTGATTCAATTTGAACCCCTTCCAGACCATGTAATTCCTCCCCTGTTGTCAAAGATTTTCTAAGTTATGCACTTCCATTCAAGAAGAATCCAAAATTGCATCACCCTTCCGAATATGGCACCCAACCAGCATCTGGTTACACTATTTGAAAGCCTATATCACTTATACAATGATCTATGTCATGTCTACTACCTATTCCTATTTTTGTCATTGGATTTCTTCTATAAAACAAAGCAACATATCCTGAAGACATGTAATTCAAACATAGAATATGCTGAATCAGATATATTTCCCTTTTCACTGGGTTAACATCGAAATCTTATAGCCTAACATCCTTAAAATTACACTATCTGACAAAATACCCTGTCTCTATCAGCTTCTATTAACATACAGAATGACAATCAATTTAGACATAAAAGGCAAAACAGTATATTTGATATTCATTATGCTCAAGCACAAATGAAAATGACGAACAAAATACCTCTTAAATGATGTGTGGATAAGAAATTGCCCTTCAAAGAAAGAACGGAACAAAGATTTGTGACAGTTACACCGTGCACATGCAATAGCATGAAGTCACCTATGCACTACTTGATGTTAGCAAAATAGAGTCATAATTGACTCAATGGTCAAAGATCCAGAAAAAGTTTGTAGGCCTCAAATAGTGAAAGAAAGACGCTCATGTACCAAGCAAATTGGCACCTAAGCTACCAGGATGATTGGGTGACAAAATTTGTTTCACCCCATCATAATTTACAAAAGCATGAATATTATGCAGCAACAACCAGCTTAGTCTGAGGAAACAGAAATAAATACACTTCTAATTTAAAAATTCCTGTTTTAATATCAAATTATGAAACACTAAGAATAAGACTTACGACATCACAGCAGTATAGTATTATCTTAGACCTTACTAATAAAAACCACACAACACAAGCACGAGTATGATAGAGATTTCAACATGCAAAAGCACTTCATTTCTACATAGGAAATATCAGAAGAAATTGTTTGAGACTCACTGAAGCCTTTTGACCTGTCAATTTCCTAGTAGAAGGTGCCCGAGCAACTGATGAAGCAGCAGCTACACATATTCTGAAGTACAGATTGTACCAGGATGAAAGTCAACAACTTAGAATCTTACAACAATGTCACTAGGAATAATTATAATAGCGAGCCATGATTATCAACAAAAAACAGACAATTTAGAAGTCAAGTCGGTTCTTTAGACCTTTTATGAACATCTACATATACGTCAGTCTCGTCCACAATTTCCTCCTGCATCCATGATGAATCCAGTCATGAGTAGAATGTGGTTTCAGTTATTGAAAATGATAAAAGCTGAAGCAAAAGGCATTCAGTAAAAGGAAGATATAAGTCTAATTGGATAATGAATTTGAATTAATTTTGGAAGTTAGCCAACAGGATGTTCAAAATCCCCACTTGGAAACTTGCAATGAGTTGCAAGCACTAAGATAAAACCCATACGAACTGATACATAAGGTAACACATTGGGAAAGACAGTGAAGAAACAGATTACCTGCAGGAGTTCCTCAAAAACATCTTCCAGAGTAATGATGCCAATGACTTCCCCCTCTTCAATATCCTCTGCTAAATATGTTGAGTTATTTGTCATAACACCATTTTGATGCAACGACGGGAATTTAATTTCTTGATTCTGCAACGAGACCTTATCGATATTTATAGTAAGAGTGTTTGATTTTTCATCATTCTTGCACAGGAATGGTGTAGTTAACTGTGAGTCCCCATTACAAAATTTGTTTTCTCCACCTTTGACACCAGCTCGATCAGAAACAAGGTTGCAGTCTTTCTTGCTTACTTTCTCTACAGCTGCCATGTGACTGCTTCCCTTTTGAAATTCATTGAGAATATCATACAAAGGCATATCCTCTGGTACCCTGAAACACTATGTATGAGAAATTATATTCTCAGTGTAGTCTACGTCAAAAATTAACACATAACGTACCTAGGCATTCTCCTGATGGAAACAGAACTAACGGGGGTCTCTGTTTCTGCTCGTACTGTAAGAAGACTCTTTACCTGTCCCATATAGAAGCAACAGGGAAGCTGATGCTTCATTAAATCACCAAGGGAAACATACACAATGAAATATTTTGAGATCAAATTTCCCACAAACCAGTAGAAGTCCGATAATATTCTTTGGATGTTCAGAATAAACAGGAACACGGCTATGACCTCGTGCTAGGATTTTCCCAATCGCTTCCCTGAATAGATGAGCTTGTTAAATAAAGAAATCTGTACATCTCTTGCCACAAACATTGATTGTGTGTTTTTTTTTTGGGGGGGGAACCAAAAAGAGCAAGAGTAGCTTAAGCTTGAAAGTGACCACAGTTTCTTAAGCTGATCTCTATGAAAGTTACAATCCTCTCTTGAAACTTCGGTCGCTCACTCTCTAGAAGATTAAAACTGCTTAGATTTTCTTAGCACTCTCAATATTTTAAAGGAATAAGACGAATAGCCCATGAAAAATGCAGAACTTAGCAACAAAGGAGGTAGAACAGAATTCTTCTATTCCTTCTCAATGTACCATTCAAATACGGAAAAGAAATTTTACGAAGGAGGAAAGACATAAACGTATCACAAATAGAACTCGTCTGAACAAAGAGTAAAGGGCAGCCCAGTGCGCAAAGCATCCCGTGTTGGCAGGGTTCCAAGAAGGGTGAACAAAGAGTCAGAACAAGTCATTTCATATATGAAATTCATTCTCACCCAATATGATTAGTTTGTAATTGCCTTCTTTTAATTGTTGCATGAGAATAGAAGCAAGATCACTCTGGCTGGCCTTCGTTGGGAAGACTTTAAGGCTTAAAAATCAACAGGAATGGGTTCTTTGTGTCATTCAATCTAGATGGGTATCCAGGCCAATTTAAAAAGAAAATGGACATTTGGAGTTCATGCAACAGTAAAAATTTCAGTCATTCACTCTCTAGAAGATTAAAACTGCTTAGATTTTCTTAGCACTCTCTATATTTTAAAGAAATAAGATGACTAGCCCATGAAAAATGTAGGACTAAGCAACAAAGGAGGTAGAACAGAATTCTTCTACCCCTTCTCAATGTACCATTCAAATATGGAAAAGAAATTTTACGAAGGAGAGGCATACACGTAGCACAAATGGAACTTGTCTGAACAAAGAGTAAAGGGCAGCCCAGTGCATAAAGCATCCCATGTTGGCAGAGTCTCGGGAAGGGTGCACAAAGCATCAGAACAAGAGTCATTTCATATAAGAAATTCATTCTCGCCCCCAATATGATTAATTTGTAATTGCCTTCTTTTAATTGTTGCATGAGAATACAAGATCACTCTGGCTGACCTTTGTTGGGGAGATTTTAAGGCTTAAAAATCAACTTGAATAGGTTCTTTGAATCATTCAATCTAGATGGGTATCCAGGCCAATTTAAAAAATAAAATGGACCAGTCTATCATAATCTCACCAGTCCAACTTTGAATTGACATCCAGAGAAAAGGTTGATTCGATAGGCGTCATAGCCACTGCTGCAGTCTGCACAAATCTGAGAAAGCTTAGACCATTGTTCTTAGAAGTTGTGAAAATATGCCTGACTGAAGTTACTAAAAGACAGAAGAAACATTAGTTTGGTTGGTAACATGATATCAGTAGCCTATGCGAGAAGTTGCTGACTATTTATTTATTACTCCCTCTATCTCATTTTATTTAATGTGTCTTAGTTTGACCAAGCATCGAGTTTAAGAAAGAAAGGAATACTTTTGAATTTTGTGGTCTTAAATTTAAGATGTGTAGCTATCTATCTTCTATGATCTATCTATCTATATCTATCTATCTATCTATAATATATAATTCTATAATACCTTAAAAGCATGAACTCCCTAACTTGAATGTTAAATTACGATAATACCCCCAACTAGAAAATCAAACACATGTTCATACTACCCTTTGTTCGCTATAAAATAGAGAGATTTCCTCTTCTTTTTTTTTGAGAAAGTTTACATTTTATAGACAACAATACACCAATGGTGTATTTCAGTACTAATTACAACAGGAATATACAGTAAGCAAAACCAAAAGATCTATCATTTATACCCCTCCTAAACTATCTAAAAAGTGAGTAATAGCCTCCATCTCTTTGGGGAGGACATGATTACACCAAAAATAAAGGGTTACAAGACAGTTCAACTTCAAACTCTGGAAAGGGATGCTCTTGTTTTCGAAGCATCTCTGGTTCCTTTCCTTCCAAATTGTCCACCAGATGCAAGCAGGGACAATCTTCCATCTCTCCTTGTGACCTGATGTATTCCCTTCTCTATTCCAGCATCCTAGAAAATCTGAGGTGTGTCTTGGCATGGACCAGCTGATTCCCCTCAAATTCAAAAAGACCTGCCACAATTTCTGTGTCACTCTGCAATGGAGGAAGCGATGGTTTGTTGTCTCTGTTTCTATTTCACAAAAAAAGCACCTGGAGCATAACTGTCTTCCCCTTTTCATTAGATTGTCCTGAGTTAGTACTGCTTCCCTAACTACCAACCAGGTGAAACAAGCCACCTTGTGAGGTACATTAATTTTCCATATCATCTTCCAAGGCCATGGTAACAACATTTCAGCTGGCCTGTCAAAATGTCTATAAGCNGAACATAACTGTCTTCCCCTTTTCATTAGATTGTCCTGAGTTAGTACTGCTTCCCTAACTACCAACCAGGTGAAACAAGCCACCTTGTGAGGTACATTAATTTTCCATATCATCTTCCAAGGCCATGGTAACAACATTTCAGCTGGCCTGTCAAAATGTCTATAAGCTGATTTTATTGTGAACTTCCCATTGTTGGCCCTCAACCATTGTAAACTGTCCTCCTTTGCGTCAAGGTTACTTGCCTGCTCCAAAGGCTTGTAAAAATCTTCTAATTTGTCTATTTCCCAGTCATTCAACCTTCTCCTAAAAGATAGGTTCCATCCTTGGTTATCTTTGACTTCTGCTACTGTTGCTTCCTTCTGTTGGTTCAGATTATAAATCTCAGGATGCAACTGTTTCACTGTTTCAGACAGTGTTGTCCAACCCACACATCATTCCAGAAGAATGTCTTCCTACCCTTTATTCGCTATAAATAGAGGGATTTCCTCTCATTTTTAAACTACGAAATTTCTAAGTTTTTCTACCCTTCTTTTTCTTTAAAAACTTAAGTGTGATTTGCAGTCGCTGAGTGAGTTTGAAGTTCAACGGAATTTGAGGTACTACTATCCTTGTGATACAAAATGTATATCATCAAATAAATTTTCCTTGGTAAGAGAACGAACTATCAAAAAGAACTTTAATTTAGGTATATCTAATCATAACATAGATGCAACACACATAATTAATATATATATATATATTTTTTTTTTATTTTTTTTTTTTAAGGTCGTTACCATCTATCTTAATACTTATAGATAGTAAATTTTTTGAACCATAAATGGTTGCTAATTAAAGAATAAGTAAGGAAAGTAGAACTTGAATTTGTCACTTTCTCTTAATCATTGCTTTGAAACGGCCACTTCTTCCATGTACTGTTAAGACATACATAATTTAATATACACGTGTAATGCACGTAACGAGAAACTAGTTATATAAAAAGTATGAAGGTCCTTAAAAATGTTGACAATATATGGAGAATTGATGTTGGTAGGTTTTTTTTCCTTGTGTACATAAAAAAGAGTCCTAAAATATATGGTAAAAGAAAAAGAGGAAAATATATGATAAGAGAAAAAGTGGAAAAAATCGGTACTTTTTTTTTTCCTTCAAAATTAGTGTTGGTAGGTTTTTTGTGAAAAAAAAACCTAATTTTATGTTCCTCTGATAAATCGAAGTATACTCATTATGAAAAAAATCCATAAATCAAATTTTATGGATCAAGGATGCTTTTAGATAAAGTATCAACATGTTTTTTATGAAAAGGTTTCTTCCAATCGAAGTATACTCATTATGAAAGATAATCATGATTTAGATGCTTTAAATAAGTGTCTTTATGAATGTATTATGAAATCATGATTTTGAAAGGGGTTATTCTATGATATGAAGTTTATGATTGGGTTGGTATTACTAGATTCTTACCATTTCAACTATTATGATTACGGTATTATTATGTACGTTTCGGTTGGGAGTTTACTTAGCACCGAGTGGACATTGGGATGGAGGCTCACCCGTTAGTAGAGGCGGAGTTCTATAGTAGCAATCCCCTGGTCTCATAACTACGTGCCCCACTAGGACTTTGACTTAGAAAGACATTAGCTAGTGGATCTACCTAAGCTTAAGAATATGGTCCTTACCTTGGCAAGTAGGACAATCTCTTTTCGATGTGGAAGTAGTACACGAACTCCATGTTATAGCTCACATGGTTTATGTTGGTTAACAATACACATCCCACACAAGAATTTGGTTTTCTCAAACAATTTATGACTTCCTCAAAAGACTATGATTTAAGCTTATGCTATGATTCTCAAATATTGCATTGAACTTGTTCTATGATTTATGAATTTAACTTATCTAGATTTGATATGTTTTACTTGGTCATGCATTATCACATTTTAAACTTGCATGCTTCATGTTTGTACTTATGCATTTTCCCCATATTCAGTACATTCCGAGTACTGATGCATATATCCCTTATGCCTATATTGTCTCATAATATAGGTTATGAGTTCTGACGTTCCTCCATCCAGCTGTGGGTAGTGGATTGATCAGTGTTTGAGTCCTTATGGTTCGAGGGCATGGCCACTTTATCAGTTTTGAATTCATCCAGTCATCTTAGTTTTCAGACTATTTTGTGAGCTAGGGCTTGTCCTAGCCACACCTATCATTAGTAGAGACTTGTTGTCAGACATAGTATGTTTTCCGCCTATGAAGTCATCATACTCTATTTGGTATTGTCAAGAGTTGATGTTTTGGACTTTACTTTTCCACTGTTATGCTTCATTTCAGTTATGTTGTTATCTTAGTGTCATGCTTCTGACAAGTGGCTTGTTTAGGGTCTCTCGGGGTACTATCATCATGTCATGTCTAGGGGGTAGTGTGGGTTGTAAAAGATATATAAATTGAAACAAAGGGAGTAGCATTTTGAAGCAAAACTACTCTAAGAAAGGGCAGAAGGTTATATCATCTTTTGCTAGGCCTTCTTGTGCTAGAAGCAGATACTTTATCAAAAGATATGCTAGATCAAAAAGAAAAAGGAGAACAAGGAAAAGAACTGACAAGCAAAGTGGAGAATACTGTTGCATACCTTTGTTGCCAAATCCAGTGCTCCGCGAATAATAGTAGTTTCATCATGTGTGAGTTCACCACCTTTACCAGCCTGAACTTAGAAAAATGGAGTGTTATTATAACAATGTTAAGTCACTTATTAAGGTAGCATACTAGAGAAAACTGCCACCTAATAGTGGTAACTTTTAGGAGACACTTTGGTCATGATCACCAGCTAAATCAACTTCAGTCTTCTGAAAATGAACACTAATTTAGAGGGATTACCTCTATACCATGGATAGAAACAAGGGCTTTCAACTGAGCTCGTCTGAACAAAGCACTATGATGTCCCAACACAGCATCAAGAACCTAAGCCATGTCAATTTGAATATTTAAATGTCACAACTTCACAAAGAAGTCTTTAAATTGTAAACAACAGTATTGACTGCATGAACTCCTTGAATTAGAGACCATATATCAAGTGTAGTGAAAACCTTGATTGGTTTTCTAGCCACAGTAATATAAGATTTCAAGTCTGCGCTGTATAGATTAGTCCAAAGTAATGAACCAGTACACTACTGCCTATGAAGAAGGAGATCTACATCCAATTTGCTTTTCTTTTTTTGGATAGAGATCCACATGCAATACTAATAAAAACTCAGTTGTAAAGGATAGAAATATCATTTGTTCTGACGTGCAGAACAAACAAACTCTTGATACCCAAAAAAAATTATTACATTTCCTATACAGTACTTTAAACTTTGATCACTATGACCATAGATGGTCCCATCCGAAGACTGTCCAAAATAAGTTGTAGCAAGATCAAATAGGAATAGAGGGATAGACGACACAACAAGTGCTAGTAGAGACCCAAGAGAAACAAAAATTACCTTTCCAATCGGGTAAGAAATGGGATAGCAAATGATCATAAGAACACGAACAAGCCAGACAAAGTTTGCACCTACAGCAAGCCCATATCGGGAGCATATCGCTTGTGGAATAATCTGAATTAGCAAGCAAAAGCAATGACATTGTCGCAGTTCCCAGTTCAAGAATACATGTCTAGCAGTTATACAGTGGATGGAAGTATATTACCTCACCAAAAGCTAAAACAAAAGTCACAGAGAGAACGACAGCAACAACAGGATGGAAAATTTTGTCTAAGTATATTGGAAGAGCCTGCAAAGTCCATGATCATAACAGAAATTGTATCACTTAGTAAATGTTATTGATCGAAACTGCACCACTACACATTCCAGGCAAGAGCCAAAAATAAATATTTTGTAAATTTTGTATTATATGTGGTTCATATAAGTGATATCTACTAGTTGAGAATGGGTTTTAGTCATGTCGCGTTGATTTTGAACCTATTGCAATTTTTAATATTGTTATTACTACTACTATTTATATATAAAATTACTTTTTACTTTCATTTTTACCTGTATCATGGTGAATGAGGATTCACATACCCGATCACAACTTGTTTGGGACTAAGACAGAGTTGTTATTGTACTTCATTATACTACTCCTATTGGAAACATTTATACAGTAAGTAACAGTGAACTTGATAAAGAAAGCTGATCAAATTATGAGAAACCCGTGCATGTCCTTGTTATGATTAAGACTTAACCCCCCAACTACTCACCTCCATTGCAGCCGCATTACACAAAAGCAAAGTTACAAGAAGCTGATGCTGCTTTTGAACAACAGGTAAAATAGTAGCTGAATTAAACAAAACAAAAAAAAACATCAATTTCTTGAATCAATAACCCCACATGAAAAAAAATCAAGATTTCAATCAAAATCAAAATCAATTGACAAACCTGCTTGTTTCTTCTCAGTAATAGTACCACTCCTTTGAAGAATTTCAAGCTCAACAAGTCCCATTGACATCAGCCCCAACGTAAGCCCGGACATAATTCCAGCAAAAAGCACGAGAAAACAAGACACACCCGCATAAACAAACCACCATGGGTTTCCAAATTCAATATCCTGATCATCCACACCAAAGGGTCTCTTCGTTTTGTGCCCAGCAGCTAGGGCTATTGCTACCACATTCATTACCAAACCCATCACTGGAAATTTTCAGGTAAAAAAAAATTCGGTGGAGTTGTTGCTCTGTAGAAGTGACAGCAAAAATTATAATATACACAAAAAGAGGAGAAACTGTGCTGGTGACAAACGGCAAGAAAATGACAGAAATATGAAATGAAAATATAATAATGTCAATATTTAACTAATTAGTCTTACGTTACTTGAATTGGTTTTGGATTTTCATTACTGCATTAAGTAACGGCGGAGGGTGAGGTGAGGGCCACCGTAGACGGCGGTCGGATTTGGTGAGAATCCCGAGGAGAAAAGAGAAAGAATCAGTGAGAAGGGAACACGGCAAAATCAGTTTTTTTTGCAGGGGATATACAAACAAAGGGTATCTATGGGAAAAGGACTTGGAAAATATTCAGTGTGGGGCCAAATAAGACATTTACTTCGACTCATGAAAGCTAACTCTTTCTTTTTTTTCCATTTCGGGTAGGCAGTGGTTGGTTTGAAGGTAAGTTATTAGGGGTCTCGAGTTAGTGATTTTTTTTTTTTATCACCCTATTTCTTCACGAGTTTTCACTTTTGCTCTTTTATCATCTGAGCAACTCTCTCTTGTCGTGGTAGATGATTTGGAGGTGAGTTATTAAGAATCGATTGGGTGGTTTGGAGGTGAGTTATGCATGCATAATATATAGGACAAATTACAGAAATCACATACTTTTAAGGCAAAATTACAATCTATCTCTTAAAAGTTTATAATTACTTAAATCCCTCAAATTGATACAATAATATAAGCACTGATACATTAATCTGATGCGCGAGATACATTAATCGTTAAGTAAGATACATTACATTTTATACATGATACACTAATTTGATGTACATTTTATACATGATACACTAATCTGATGCGCGAAAATGAGGGATTTTGGAGATTTGTAAAACTAATAGGGGATAGTGGTAATAAGTAAACTAAAAGGCGAATTTCTATAATTTTTCCATATATATATATACTAGAAAGTGATGTCCGTGCGATGCACAGGGCCTAAGCCCAACAATTTGATTTGAAATGTGTTCAAATATGCAATATTTAGTATTAAAAAAATAGACCAAAAGATATATCTTATCTTATATTTTTCGTGATTACAGATTGTATTAGCATCAAGTTAATAATGCATTAGTACCTTCAAAAAGATATAGTGGGTGCATAGTTAGGTTCGTCTGTCAACCAAAATAATTACACCTACATGTTTCAACAATTGATAGAACACATTGATTTCATAAAAAAACACTACATGGGAAAGAATTTACATCAACAATTGTAATTTTGAGAATTAACCAAAGAAATATCTCTGCCATCAGACGGAAATTGTAATTTCACACAATTTTTAGTTGAGAATTACACTACTAAGTTAGTACTAACAATGGTAAGAATATTAATGATAGATCCTAAAAACTTTGTCTTGATCTTGCAACTGTTGACAGTAATCTAACTTTCATTTTTTCAAGCATTTTTTTTTTCACATGGATGTTGGTGCTTCTTCAGCGGTACATTTGTACCGTTCAAAAAAAGTAAAATAAAATAGGATTCAGGAGGAAAGTTTTCGTCTAAATCCATAAAAATGAAGTGACTCTGATGGAACGGTTAAATACCAATCTAGCTTTTTCAATTTGCTTTCTCCATTTGTATTTGGTCCCTGACATAAGCATTGTGTGTTATTGTTAGAAAGTCATCCACCTGAAGAAGAAGAAGGCATAACAGAGAATCAGGGATCATGACAATTTTCAACCGAACAAATTAATGCATTTTCGAATTACTGTCATATAAGCCAATTTGGCCTCAAAAGTGTCATATATATATATATATATATATATATATAGGTTAATTGTATTATAGCCATTGGATGGATTTGAATGGCTTAAATTTAGGGTGAAGAAGCACAATTTATATGTTTGCCTCTGTACCATGCATGGATTAGCTGATTTTTGGAGACTTGGATTGTTAGTTATTTTTTAACTTTTTTGGCCTAATTTTGAATTGCAGTCGTAGCCCATTTCTTTGGAAAATAGCCACCATTGATTATTGTTATAGTCCTCAATTAATTGTCTATTTTTCCACTTTAGTCCTTTTGGTTGTTGGCTAATATATATATATATATATATATGTATTAGTATTTTGTTATATGGATTTTTAAATTACAAATCAAACATTATATAAATTTTATACATAAATAACTTACCTTCTAACCAATATATATATATATATATTGTTTTATATTTTTATGTATAAAATGTGAAATAACTAAATTATGTATTTTGTTCATTTTTTCATATGTCTCGACATATTTTTTTCAAATTCGTTTTTAAAACCTAAGTCTAAATTACTCTTTTTAGATTATACAAACTCAATATCTCATGGTTGAAGTTATTCCAAATTCAAGTATGATATTAAGACTAGTGTAAGAAATCATTAAATTGGTTTATACGTTAAATGTTCATCTATTAGAATTTCAAAATCGAGATTACCTTACTCAAAATCTCTTTAAAAAATATATACTTTACTTTTCAGTTATTAATAACCACACACCTACAATATCTTCATCATAGTAGCAATTTGTGGTACAGGNATATATATATATATATATATTGGTTAGAAGGTAAGTTATTCATGTATAAAATTTATATAATGTTTGATTTGTAATTTAAAAATCCATATAACAAAATACTAATACATGTATACTTTATGATAATATATATATATATTATTTTATATTTTTATGTATAAAATGTGAAATAATAAATTATGTATTTTGTTCATTTTTTCATATGTCTCGACATATTTTTCAAATTCGTTTTTAAAACCTAAGTCTAAATTACTCTTTTTAGATTATACAAACTCAATATCTCATGGTTGAAGTTATTCCAAATTCAAGTATGATATTAAGACTAGTGTAAGAAATCATTAAATTGTTTTATACGTTAAATGTTCATCTATTAGAATTTCAAAATCGAGATTACCTTACTCAAAATCTCTTTAAAAAATATATATTTTGCTTTTCAGTTATTAATAACCACACACCTACAATATCTTCATCATTGTAGCAATTTGTGGTACAGGATCACGACATTAGAGACTTTAACTCACAACACTCACAATGAAATCTTTGCGATAATACTTAAAGTTTGACCAGGTAAATTATTTGGTTACTTTTTTAATTATGATGCCCAGTCAAGCAAAATATTATTGTGATATTAGCGGCACCATCTGTCTAATCGTATTGAATGGCTCTAGATTAAAATTTTTGTAATTGCAAGATCTAGTGTAACAACGTCGAAACACACTCTAGCCTATCAGTCTCAATCCAAATGGTGTCAACAAATCTCAAATAATATTATTGATTTAAGCAAAGTATGTTTCAAAACACAAACATTAAAAAAATGAGATTAATTATGGTAAGCAAAAAATATGGATATAATTAAAATACTCGCTAATCAAATATAGTATATTTATGCACCAATTACGCACAATTTGAAATAGTTATCTATTTATATAACCAAGTCACTAAAAGTACTCATAAATTAACTACTAATCACACAAAATAACCAAATTACTATTGAAAAAATAATACAATATAGATGTTGCACAAAAATAAATTTAAATACAAAAAAATATCGTCTCCACGTGAATTAATTCAAATAATTTTTTACTTAATACTCTTAAGAATATTTAGATTGATGTGATTATAAACCACAACTAATCAACTAGAATTGTAAACTAGTAAAATTGAGCACATAAAAATTGAAAGTTGAGTAACGACAATTAATTATCAATTGGAGAAGTAAAGGTAATTGATAAGACAGGTTTAAGATAATTATTGAAATATAACTCTATTCAAGAGTCAGTTCTAATAATCTATTGATTCGCACTAATCAAATATTTATTTAAATTATTCTTGAGGTTAAGATTTTTCTTCGGGATGACTTAGAGTCTGTTTAACATTGTTGCTTTTAAAAAAAATGCTTTTGAAAAAAAAAACAATTTGTGTTTGGCTGATTCATTTTAAAATGTTTTTCATAAACAAATTGTGTTTGACAAATATTTGTTAAAAGTGCTTTTGAGAGTTAAATTACGGAAAAAGGCAAGTATCAATATACTTTTAATATTAAGATTATTTCATAGAGAAATTATTTTTAATATCTATTACAAAAATAATAATTTATTTCTTATTTTTATTAAATTATAATGTACATATTCAAATCTTCAAATACCTTTTTTGGAGGGCTGAAATCTTTAATTTTTTTCTTTTTTTTTTTTAATCTTGTAAAAATATTTTGTTATGTTTTTTTCTAATTGTGCAAAACAATACGTAATATAATAAATAAATAAAAATTCATAAACACAAAATAAAATATCAAAATTTATTTTATAAAATAAAATATAAAATTCTTAAATGAAACTTAACCAAACTTATATGCTAATTAATTAATAAGAGATGTATTGGTAAATATGTATATATGGAAGGGCTATTTTGGTCTTGAAAAAAATAATTTTCTGCTTGTGCTTCTACTTTTTTTAAGAAGCAGAAATTTCTAACTTTTTCCCAACATCAGAAAAACTGCTTCTGCTTTCATTTAAAAGCAGTTTTGTTGGTTTGTCAAACAACTATTCTTTCAAATAAGTATTTTTTTTCCATCAAAATAAGTGTTTCTGGACTCTTAACAGCAATGCCAAACATGCTCTGGAATAAACTAATGAAAATTGTGTGAACATATATGCATGTAAACATTACTGATTTAATCTCAAAAAAATATCTTTCTAATAATTTTCTATCTTGATTCAACTAATAATTTAAAAGGCACTTTCAATTACTTAGAAGAATCACTAATTAAAATCAAATAAAACAATATAAAAACATTCACAAACTATTCCTCTTTCAATTAAATAGTAAATAACTCCATAATCAAATTCAAAACTACATTAATAAATTCAAACAATAAAACAACCGTTAAATTCATAAATAACGTTCAAAACAAAGTGTCTGTCAAAATTCTAAGCAAATGTTATTTTGGTAAAGAAACACATAATAAAAAAGGATTAAAAATTAGAATACATTACAATCAATTTTCACTACGCAATGAGATATTATTTTTCTTAGTTTCAACTTTTTCTTCAATCTTCAGTACAAATGTGCGTGTATATTTAGATAAACAAATTTTGATTAATGTCATTGATGAAATATTTTTAAAATTATATTTTAAAATTTATTTATCATATAAATACATAATCTTTTTAAAAATTGTTATAAAATATACATTTCTATTAGTTATTTCTGTATTACACGCATTTAAACATGCTTAAAGTTATTTGTGTTTGTTATATTTTACTTGTGTAAATGGATATTAAATTTTTTATTATTATTAATAAAATAAGTATTACATGCATTTAAATATGTTTAAATTTATCTTTATTTGTTATATAATTACTTGTGTAAATAGGTATTATAATTTTCATTATTATTAATAAAATAAATGTTTTTATTCTATTAGTTTATTACATTATACAATGTTATTTGATTATATACTTTCTAGTGAAATATACCATTAGGCTAGTTGTCTAATGACTGACTGTATTAGTAATGAGAGAAAAATGTCTATTATTTAAAGTTAAGTGGGAAAGGGGGAATTGAATTTTAAAGTAAAAATAAGGAGGGTTAATGATTTTCATGCTTTTGATAAACATATAAAAATAATTTTAAATATTTGAATAAAAATGCATGAAAGGCAAAAATAAATTAATTAAGCATGACTGATTGAGGTCCTTAAGATCACATGAATATTGAGGTTCTAGGTGAATTGTAGAGTCATTGCTTATGAAAGCAAAATAAACTCTTGTGATAATAATAAATGTGAACTATAAATCTTATTAAATGATCAACTATGCAAACTCGTGCAAATTGCCCTACATCTGATATAATTTTATAATAATAGCAACAACTTCCACATTTCAATTATTTTTAAAAAAATTTACATATGGGGACGTTAATAATAGTATTGTTAAACAACTACTCTCGTCGTCCCATTAAGTTGATCATCTTATCAAAAATAATTTTTTCATATTAGTTGATCATCTTACTATATCAAAAAAATATTAATTGAATTTTTCCTATATTATTCTTGCAATTAATTTTCTTTTTTAAAAGTGTTCACATTTGTTTGTAAAATTTTCAAGAAGTTTTTTAAAGAGTGAATTGGTAAAATTATCTTTTTATTTATGATTTCTTAATATACATGTAAAAGAAATGACCAACTAATATGAGAGCAGGAGTATTATAAATGTATGACTACAAACCATCCACGAGGAGAAAATTAAGCCATTTAAAGGCTTAAAAACTAGTCAGCAGATAGTTTAAAGATACCCCCTCTAGTTCAAAATAATTGAATTGTTGGGGTGTCTTACACCTTTTATGAAAAGAAGATTAGGACATAAATTAGATATTGTTTTCCATTTTTGCCCTTATTAATTACTCTTCACGTTCAAAAATAGTTGTCCACTATAGGAGTACTATTTTTGTATGTCCAACCATACTTGTCCACTTTATGAAATTAATGGACAATTTTACACTTAGTTTCTAATTTACCCTTATCATTAATTATAGTCATTTCTCTATTATATTTTTCAAGACAATGTATTTATTATATTCAAAGGTGATATAGTAAAATTATCTTTCTATTTATAGTTTCTTAAAAAGTGTGCAAAGTCAATAGTGAACAACTATTGTTGGACGAACGGAGTATTGTCAAACTGATCTTTAGAATAATTCAAAGCAATTAAAGTTTGTTAAACTCATCACATAGAAAATTCAAATTTAGAATAATTCAAAGCAATTAAAGTTTGTTGAACTCATCACATAGAAAATTCAAATGAAGGGCAAAAATGGAAGAATATTCTAAAAATAACCTTGAAGATTGAACAATTAAGTTAATTTGAAATATGAAAAATGTCTGAACAATTCAATTATTTTGAAATGAAGGGAGTAGTTTGAATCAATTTAGAATTAAAAATTGCATATGTAAATCAGCTTAAATTGAAATTGAATTCAAACACGAATTATTGGTGAATATATCGTAATTACAATTGAAAATGAAATGAACAAAACTAATAAATAAATATTTAGATGAGACGTTGCTGTTTTTTTAAGGAGATTTAAGCTCGCTGTGGTATAATCGTTATTGATATAGTATTATAACTCTTGACTTGTCTATTTTAGGATATAATATTTCAACGAGATCTTTAACTTAAACAACTCTAAATTAGTTGTAGACCAAAATCTACTTTATACCGTGAATATAAGTTGAAAATATTTTTTAAGGAAAAATTACCTAAATACACAATTTATTTTACCATATTCTCTAAAATTTCCTTCCATTTGAAAAATTTACAAAAATCCCTACTCTCGGATACATCACTTTACGCGATGTATCGATTAAATACATCACTTTACGTATGTATCGATCGAATACATCATTTTGTACGATTTATCAAAACATTGAGTAATGCATAAATGATAACATGATAAAATTACTACGACATACATCGAAATTTCGTAGGACTCCACCCGATATAATGTGTATGTACTCTTCATCTCTAGGTTTTCTATGCTAAGTCATACACCATATGATTGTTATTTCAAGAACAATTCATACAAAGGGTAAAGTTGAAAGGAAAATAAAGAGACTTAATTGTTACCATATATTAGTTTTTAAAATTGATAAATATTTTGGATAAGTTATTTTTAGTAAACATGAAAGGGCAAGTTGAGCCATAGGTACATTGAGTCTTATTGCATTTTACAACCTAGGCCGATTTTCCTATGAGCTAGAGTTACCTCAAGAGTTAGATGCAGTACATCAGTTTCCATATTTCTATGTTACAAAAGTGTATTGTATATCAAACATGTATAGTGCTGATAATAAATGTTCAGATTTCAAAGGAGCTATCTTATGAAGAAGTCCCTATTGCCATAGTAGATCGCTAAATAACAAGATTGTAAAATAAGGATATAGCTTCTGTAAAAGTGTGGTAGCGGAGCTGTAATGTTAAGGAGTTGACAGGGAAGCCGAGGAGGACATGAAGTCCAAATATATGGTATTTTTCAAATGAATAGACTAACATTTGAGTGTATGAGGTATGTTACGTATGCGCTATATGAGTTCGTGTATTGTTTCCTATGATGCCGCAAATATAATCATCATTCGAGGATGAATGTCTCTAACGGGAAAGGATGTGACACCCCGCTCATTTGAACGTTAGAATTAACTCGTACTTTTGTAATAATACTAAGACTACCTACCATATTAGGAAGGATGCTATATGAGTTATTTTGAGTGCACAAAGTTTGTATGTTAAGTTTTAAATTTAAGGAAGTTGCGAAATAAAAGTCGGTAGAAGTTATTGTAAATGTCGTTAAGGAATTCTCTGTAATTTAGGGTCAGATGTCTCAGCAATTTTCTCATGATATATAAAGAGTTAGAAAACTCATGACCTATCAAATCGGAGGTCTATGAGTCTAGTTTTCAATATACTAAATTGTTCATCCATACGACTTCAGAATTGAGAGATAGGCACGTTTTTGTGAGACTGCACAAGCGGACACCTCAAAATGGGTCCCCCAGCTCCTAAGTCGATTATTCTTTAAATACACTCATTTCCTTCATTTTTTTCATTAGAACTGATCTAAAAATCGAGAAAAATAAGAACTCAAATTGCTAAATCCTCCATGAGTGTGTATTCTTTCAACTCAGAAGTATAATAGAAGTTGCTCTACGTCGCAAGCTCATCGTTGTGGTCTAATTTTCTTGTTGATTTAGGATCCAGTTGTTGTTGCTTCCAGGAGGCATAATCTTAGTATTATTATTTCAGACATTTTGATTGAGGTAATCTTATTTTTACAACCCTCTTTCGTAATTTCATATCCTAGTATCACTTTTATAGATTTTTTTGTCATGTGGTGGTGTTTTTGATATTATGGTTATAGGTAGCTCCTTTGTCTTATTTGGTTTCACTGTTATTGTAGTTTATTGATGATGTTAAGGTTCTAGAGGTTTTTGGGGTTGGTTTGATTCTTATTAGAGTTGTGTATGTTGGTTGTTGGATTGAACAACGTGAAGTACGCCTAGTTATGTTACCTCGGAAGCTTGTCACTCCTTCGAGATGTTGTTGGAATGTCTTCAATAAATTTAGTTGTTGATTATCATTGTTTATGGACTCATTTTATTATTTGGGGTTGGTTGATCATGAGTGTGGAAATAGCGCCTTATTTATTAGTCATGACTCATTCTTACAACGTTGTCAATTTTTGTGTTCTTGCATTACTTTTAGTTGGGCAAGCTTAATAGAGACACCTTTTAGGCTTTGGTTGAAAGGCATGTGAAAGTTATTATTTCTCTTCTGGTATGATCCTAATGACCTAAGCCTTTTATGGCCGGTGCATTATCATTATCTTCCATAGAACCTTATTCTATTGAATTAGCTACGACCATATAATATAATGTCTATCGGCAACATTCTACTTCTTGTTAGTGGCCTAAAAAAGCATGTTATGATTATATTTTGATTAATTATGATTACTTTTTACTGTTGTGATGTTTTATCATCTAGTTGTCGACTATAAGCTTATTTTGGCCTCAGCAGAGACTGACACTGCAGGGATCTTGAGCATACAAATTGATTCTTATACCGAGCCTACGGACTGGGTAGACCGTGCCTATGAGTTGGGTAGGTTGTACCTACGGAATATCGTATATGTATTGTACCACAAAGCCTCAGATTTGTGTTGATTCATGGCACACCTACGGGGCAACATATATGTATTGTACCTTAGAGGCCCAAATTTGTGTTGATTCATGACACTTGTACATTCAGACAGTTCATATCAGATAATCATTGTAATCTAGGTAAGGGGAATAATATGAGTATTTAGAGACTATTTGTTCTCGTTAGGACCTATATGGATCGTGTGTTGTTTGTACCTATCAGGCTTATGGGGGACCAGATCAATTTACTGCTTGTTACGTTCTTATATTCTCATGTTATAGGGAGCTAAGGAATTGTACTTCAATTTCACCCTTTCCCTTTTCATTCAGTACTTATACTTCAGTTTCAACTTTCATTTTACCTTACATGCCCGGTACATTATTTTGTACTATGCCCTTTGCCTAGGGGCGTTGCATTCATGCCTGCGGGTCCTAAGCGACGACAAGATAGACATGTCGAGTAGCACAGTCGCCTATGTAACAAATTGGTTAACTCATTTTCTTTCGGGGGTTGCCAGAGTCCCAGAGGTTTGCTTGTTTTTCTTTTTGAAGATTTTAGGTATACATATATGTTACACAGTAAGTGCAGCCTACGCAAACTGTAGGCACGGTCTACCCGGCCTATATGCCCGGTCTACCTGACTTATAGCTCGGCATAAGAATCAATCTATATGTTCAAGAACCCTGCAGTGTCGGTGTCTGTTGAGGCCAATAAAAGCTCATAGGCGGCAGTGAGACATTAAAATATCACAATAATAATAAGAAATCATAATTAATCAAAACATAATCATAACATGATTTTCTAGACTACTAAGCCAGGAGTAGAGTGTCGCCGATAGACATTATATCATAAGGTGGTAGCCGACTCAATAGGATAAGGCTATTGGGTAGATAATGATAATACACAACCATAACAAGCTTAGACCTTTATGATCATGCTAAAAGAGAAATAACAATCTTAACATACCTTTCAACCAAAGCCCAAAAGGTATCTCTATGAAGCTTGGCAAACTAAAAGTAATGCAATAATGCGAGAATCAACCAGGTTGCAAAAATGAGCCAGAACCAATCGATAAGGCGTTAAGGTCATAATTACGATCAAACCACTTTTAACTCAACAAACAAAGTCACAATATCAAAATAATCAATAGATGCTAACAACAACACAAGTCTATCAATATCTCCCAAGCACGGGAAACTCCCGAGGAAATATAACAAGGTGCACGTCACACTGTTCAATTAATAATCCTCCGTACGCGACATCTAAAAGCGGAGCACAAATATTCCATCCATTCATAACTTTAATAGGATCATATCCACATCTATACAACTCAAAACTACGCAACAAGGTTGCACAGAGCCACGACACTCAAACATTCCTCGTGGCTCAAAATTAATAAAACGACAAAAAAGTAAAAACACGAAGGTGGTGATTGGAGGAAACTTACCTTAACCAAAAATATTTCATTTGTCGAGCATAATAGCCTGCCTGAAGGGTCCAACACCATACCAAATCCACAACATTAAGAAAAAACACCAAATCAAAGCTAAGAATGTAGGAGTCGATTTCAAACATTCGGCCATTATTTTCTAAGCAAATAGGTGTATAACCTTACCTCAAAGTAGCTCAACCATATAAATAACTTAAAACCTAGTTTAAACACGAAAATCCTTCAACCACAACGAAAAACAATAAGAAATAACACAAAATGAAGCTTGCGATAAGGAGAACATTTCTTCTAACATGCAGGGATGGAGCTACAGTGGTGTCAGGGTGTCCAACCGAACCCCCTTCATCGAAAAATTATACCGTATATATAAATAAAATGGTACCCTAAATGATTACTTAATATATTTTGGACATGCTAAGCCCATCAAGCATGTATAGGCTAGTGGTTCTTGGGGCTGAAAAGTAGCGCGCAGGGGAGTGGGGGAGCGCAAGTTCGATCTTCACCAACAACATTTGTCCTTTATGCCATTTTTTATATTTTAAAAAGAGCTTTTTTTTAGTTACTTTCTAAATCTAAATAATAGTTAATAAATCTATTCTTAGAAATAATTAAAAATTAATATTATTTGATTAAATAATCCTTAATTAAATACAACTTAAAAATTTAAGAAAAAAAAATAAAAATTTAGAAGGCAATCAAAATTTTAATTGATTTGAATTTGACTTTTTTTTTTAAAAGTAAAACTTATTTTTTATTTAATTTAAGTTAATAAACAACCCTGAAATTTTATATAAAACAACTAAAAGCAAAAAAGGCTTCATATAGAATTCTTTTTGAAAAACTTGTTTGATTGTACTCTTTACTTTTCATGTCTCGTTGTTACTGTTGTCGTCACTTGAAGCATAAAAATGATGTCATTCTAAGTTGAATTTTCTCTTTTTTTCTCTTTTTTTCCTTCTGTCCGATCACGTTATATTAAACTAAATATACACATTAAAACCAAGTATTATGTAGTTTAACTTAATTTTTTTTTGTACATTTGTTCATAAAAGAAATTTAATTATTAATATTACGTAGTTTGATATTCAAATTTTTCAGTACACCCATTCGTCATTTTTTTTAGTTAATGTAATTCTTGGACACCCTTTGTAAAGTTTCTGGCTTCGCCACTGCGAACATGAGCCAATAAAGAATCAAGCTAGAAGGGAGTGTTTTCTTACCTCAAAGATCTTGGAGGACTCTTTTATGGCTATTGGACGCTTTTCCTTTGAGAAAATGTGATGGTTATCCTTTTAAAAGTCAAAAAACACTTTTTAAATCTGGATTGGGCGGGTTATCTATAGTTGGGCTCATTTTTGACACCCCTAATTTTCATCTTTATTTAGTTATATATCTGTCAAAGTCGGCATGTAGATATTCTTTTGGGCACTTGTATTATTCTATTCACTGCTTAATTCTACGATAAATCACGTATACTGTGAGTTTAATAAAAAAGAGAAGAATAATTTTGAAAAACGTTACTTACAATTTTGTGCATATTAACTTAAAATTGTAAGTAAGTATACTGGATTGAGAGTGTTTGGATTGACTTAAAAGTTGGTCTAACATATTTTTAGGTCAGTTTTTGACTTTTGAAAGTGTTTGACAAATATAAAAATAACTTAAGGTAAGTCAAAAATGACTTAAAATAAGTTAGGAAGTATTTGACAAGGTTAAAAATAATTTAAAATAAGTTTAAAATGACTTAAAATAAGTTTAAAATCAAAAGTAAGTCTCTCTACTTTTTATTTTTTGACTTAAAAATTACTAATATGACTTAAAAGCTATTTTTTAAAATCAATCCAAATAGGTTTTTAAGTGTAATAAGAGTATTAAAAGCAAATTGAAGTGATTTAACTAGTAGTATTAATGAAAAATTTAAGGTCAATTTAGAGAAAGAAAGAAAGAAAGAAAATTTTCCAACTTTACCTTTCATTATACTTTGAATTCATTTATACCTTTTGACATTACTAGAGTTCATGTTTACAATAAGTAAATTCTACGTGTTAAAATAATTTGAAAAAAAAAATACTTTTAACTATGGTTTAAATTATCCTCGATTAGGGAAAATAGTGTATTTCCTAATTAGGGGACAAAATTAGACTCAAAATATATAACAGAAGACAAATTTATTCAATTTCTTAAAGTAGAGGAATAAATTGATTCTTTTCTGGAAGTGATTTATGAAATATTATGAAAAGTTTCTGACGTTGCTCCTAGTGTAGCTTCTTAATTTTGTTATTCTTTTATTGTTTTGTTTCAATACAAATAAATAAAAATATTTTGCAGTTAACAAAACCTGTCTCTAAATACGTGTTAATTATAGTCATTATGAAGTAATAAAAAGTTATTCAAAAGCTAACATATATAATACTTACATCTCTTTTTTATTGGAAAATTTTGTATATATTTACTTATATAATCCATAAAACAGTTGTCTTACTTATTCGGAAGGATATGAAAATTGAGAAAAATAAAATTATTTTTGGAAAATAGAAAATGGTTTGATATGAAATTATACCTAGTACTCAAGCGTAGTATTTTTTCTTCATTCTTTTATTGAACTTTAAGATTCTTTGTGTTAATTGAGATAATTGTCACCATTATACCTTGCTAATTTCTTTTTTTGACACTCAATTTTGTTTCTTTTATATCCTAATTTATTTCCCAGGCGGGTATTTTGATTAAAAAAACCATAATAATATTTAGATATTGTTATAGATGCTAACAATTTATTACACCTTACACCACATATTTTATTAATTTAATTTGTATTTTTTAAATATTTAAAGCACTAAAACTTTTTAATCTTATGTAAGTATTTATAAAGCCATTTTTTTTCACTTCATGCATTTAATTTATTTAGTTATTATTTGTAGTTTACCAAATATGTATAAAATATATAGGCAATGCATACTTCTATATCAAATATATAAAACCGGAATGTATAGGTAGTGCATACTTTGACCATATTGATAAGATAGATGATCGAAGAGTTCTTCTGATCCGATCATTATGTAAGCCGAGAGTTCAATAAATGAGGAATCGGATGATATTTTTAGTCAATATCAAAAATATAAATGAGTTAGGAGTGAAAAGTAAAGACCATAAAAGTATTGTGTCATTTCAAAAATAAAAGGAAAAACTACGTAAATGGGTCATAAAACTCAAAATAATTACATGTTCATACCCCAATCCAAAGTGAATCAAGACATTCATTTTCTCAAAAAATAAAGCCCATACCCTCAATTCATTAAGTCTGATAATTTTTGCTTAACTGATATATATATATATATATATATATATATATATATATATATATATTGGTATCATTTAGGTTTCTTGTTCAGTGATTACTCATTAGTCAATGATTCTATAAGAGTATATGTATATTATTGTGGTATTATTAATGTTTCTTGTTTAGAAATTACTCATTAGTTAATGATACTGTAAGAGTATATGCATATTGTTGTGGTATTATTAATATTTCTTGTTCAGAAATTACTGATTAGTCAATGAGTACTCAAATCACAGAAAGAGAATAATATAAATATAATAGTATATTTCTACGAGCCATCATATATATGACTTAAAAATTTTGGAGCTTTAATTTTGCATCCTTAATGTGATTCAGACCATTCTCTTGCAAATACCTTCGCATATAAATGGAAAAATCACCCACATATATATATTTAAGGGGTAATATTACAAGTATTAAATTTACTTTTAAAAAATTATTACTTATAACATTTTAATTGCAGGTTATAACAAATTACTTTTCGTTTATAAATCAATTTAATTCCACTTTATTAAATAATTAAAATTTTATAATTATATTTTAATTATTAGGTGATATAAATAAAGAATCAATCATAATCATCTCTAACCCATTTTTAGGAATTTTACCTTGATTCATGTTCCTTTTTTACTGTCACACGTCAAATAAAAAATGGGTCAGACAAATAATAAATAAATTCAATTTTCATACCAAAATATAACATTATACATTTTTAAAAAAAAGCCATAATTAAAATTATTATACACAACAAAAAGTATGAAATTAATATACTAATTTCATACAATTTTTATGCACACTCTTCATACACATATCATGCTAAAATTATAACTATTTCATCACATAAGTCAATTTTTCACAAAAGAATCATGCCAATATAATACTAAATTAACACTAATTCTAACTATTAATTGTCATTTATTAGATAATGAGTACACAATATTCATTCCAATATAATGTCAAAATTGTACCAATATGGTATAACCAATATACCAATTTCAAATAAATTTTATGTAATTTTTTTAAACCAGAAAGTCAGAAACATACAAAAAAAAAAAGAATGTTCATACCAAATATATACCATTTTCAAACAAATTTTATGTAATTTCAAAGAATAAATGTTCATTCCAATAACGCCATAATAAAATATTATACACAAACAAAATCTGAATATTTTTTTCTAGTATCACTGTTTTTAATTTTATTTTTTTACGTTTGGTTAGTATACCAATACAAATAAAAATCGCAAAGAACACTAACCTGAAGGATGCCATCAACCACAATGTTTTATTAATACTGATAAGAAGTTGTCCATTACAAGAAAATGAAGATTATTGAATGAAAATGAATAGGAATTAGATGAGAGTGACGACTAACTAGAGAAAAAAAATGAGAAGAGAGAGAAACGTTCCAAAAAGAGAAAAGAAATCTGTTTTGAACGAATTTTAATTGCTTTGAGTTAAATATGGAAAACAAATATTCTTTTTTTTTTTTAGGGAAAATACATAAAAACCCCCCTGAACTTGGCACGAAAACTTACTTTAGTACTTAAACTACACGGGTGTTTATATACCCCCCTTAACATCTTTTATGTGAATTATTTTCAACCCTCCGANAAGAGAGAGAAACGTTCCAAAAAGAGAAAAGAAATCTGTTTTGAACGAATTTTAACTGCTTTGAGTTAAATATGGAAAACAAATATTTTTTTTTTTATGAATCTCCTATTTTTATGCCACATATTAATTATCATTAATGAATTCAAATTATTTACTACTAATATATCCGTTTTTACCTTATTTATTTTTCACACTAATTAATTTTTACTGTTATTTTAAATTATTTTTTTTATTTTACTAAAATATTACAACCTGCAATTTTTTTATTGTTATAACTTAAAAGATAAAGAATAATGTCATAACTTATAATTATTAATCCTATATATGTCAATTATAAAATTTTATCACTAAGATTCTTCCAAAACTAATATTAATGATATATCACTGATCAATACTTACAATACTGTATTTTCTACTTATGAGTCTACATTTTATTATTGTAATAATAATTTTGTAGTCTACTGTAATATTTGCAGTATCACATTAAATTAAAATAAAAGGAATTGATTTATGAAATAAGATATTTTAAATAATATTTCTCAACTAACTACACTAGCTGAAGTTGAAGAAACAAACTAAATTTTCATGATACAGTTAATTATAATGATTTTTTATTTTCAACAAATAACACTAAGTGTTCTTATTTGCATTAAAAAATCTTTTTGAATAGCAAGATATTTTTTTCATAAACAAGTCATAATTTTTGCCCCAGGTAAATATACATGATTTGCTTGTACTTATTTAGTACTTTTTTTTTTTTGATTTCCTATTCGATGTCCGAGTTTATATTGGAGCTTCAACTAAATTCGAATCGCGCATTGCTGGGCTCATTCAGGATGACAATTCCAATAAGATTTTCTCCATACCCATGACTCGAACCTTAGACATCTAGTTAAAAGTGAAGCAGTATCACACTGCACCACCAGTGGCTTAGCCATAAAGTTCACGAAGGGTGTCCAAGAATTGTACAAGTATATTAAACTACTTAATTAAAGCTACTGCTAGCGAGATTCGAATTCACAAAGGCTTAAAGGCTTGGCTCTTTCAGGGCACTCAAAATAACTAGGCTACAACATCTTGTTATGTCAAGGGTGTCGAGAATACTTTATTTAACCACTTTTTATATCGTTTTACTTTAATATACGATATAATTTTTCGATAAAGGGTGTCCAATTGGACACCCTAACACTAATGTACCTACACCCCTGTGCACCACAACCCATATTAGTACTTATGAAGTACTTTTACTCAAACACAATATCATGGCAAATTATAAATAGTCACATATTTCATATTTTATTATTGGATTAACATATTTTTAATTTATCATATTATTTTCACATATTTTAATAGAATTGTAACGCGCATACAATATATAAAATAATACTTCACAATTTTTTCAAACATACTATTACTATTGTAACATAATAAAATTGGACGTCTAAAAATATCAAAGGAGAAAAGAATATGAAAAAAATATGACAACAATCACCATGGGTATCAATGTTTTTGTTTTGAAAATTGATTTATTCACCAAACCAAACTGATAGCTAATTTAATTTTAATAAAACCACAAGTTTTTATATGTGTGTTTTTACTGTATCAAATAATTAGGTAGGTTTTTAATTTTATAAAGATAAATCACAAAAATTGAACCGTACTGAACAATTAGGTAGATTTTTTAATTTTATAAAAATTAACCCAAAAAGGCCAAACTTACTGAATATATTTATGTTTATCTATTAAGTTTAACGAAAAAAATAAGTCAACACGTACTTGACACTCAAAGTCCCAACTCTAAAACCTATATTATGCTATTCCTAGTGAAACTAAATTAGTTTTAACATCTTAAATATTAAGTTATAATGTATTCCAATAATTTTAAGTAGCAAAATGGAAGATAATATATATTTTTCATCTATTTTTGACAAGTCATTTTTTTGAAGTTTTGGATAAAATTTCATCATGTGTTATCATAAATCATAATTTTTGAGAAAAATATTCAACTTTTTAAAGAAATATGATTTATACCCACAGATTCTAAAAACTATTAAGAACATCCATAAATTTGTATTATCTGAATATGATTCGTGATAAAAATCAACCTCATAGATTATAAACTCTAACCTGCTTACAAAGGAGCATCCAATCATTATATTTACATTACGTTTAACAAATTCTATTGAATAATAACTTTGGATACTCGAGAGTCAAAATAAGAAACATATCATAAACATAAACACAATACATTGGCTTAACGTGTATCTTCACGGTGCATTTCTCAAGTTAGTCAAGTTGGAATTAATAGATGGTAGGGTGTTTTTATAAAATATAAAAAAATTCTGGGTAAATTTCAAATGTTTAAATATTTTTAAAAAAATATTTGGTCCAAAATCTAAATTTCTTTTAGTTTCGGGAATTTGGATTTTTTTGCTCAAAAATATTTGTTAAAAAGCGACAAATTATATTGCCAAAAAACCTTTTGAATTTCCCCCTAAAAATTACTTCTACTTTTTATGGACAAATAGGTATCTTAATAGACTAAATTCTTGAATCTCATCTTAATTAAACTCTTTTTTCCCTATATTATCTAAATTTTCTGATTTTGCTTAACTTTATTTTATACTATTAGTATAAAATAATAAAATACAATTCTATTTTTGTCATCTTTCATTGTCAATTGATTATCATTGTAAAACAATCTACGAAAATAAATATTATATCATTTTCTAACTTGAACTTATAAATCTTGTATAAAATATTTTAAAAGAAAATAAAAAATCAATCGAATCCTACAGATACAAAAAAAAAAACACCAAAATAATGAAATATTTTAAAAAGAACTAATTTTTGTAAAATTTAATAATTAAAAAATTAGTATAATATAAATTTTATAAAATAATCTTCCGAAACTATCATTGACACCCCTTGCGACCACACATCAACATTAAAAAAAAGGGAAATTTTGCATATAGCCACTCAAAAATAACTTAATAATACTTCATAGCATAGTTTGCTAATTATGATTCGTAGTTACATGTTATAGGGAGGAAAGAGGCGAGCGAGATTGGGAGAGGGAGGGGAGAGGCGAGCGAGAGAGGACAAATAGTGGAGAGATGCGAATTGTATATGTATATATGTTGAATTGTATATGTATATCTATCAAAATAATTATATATATGTAACTGATATACATATGTATTTGTATATCTGGCGGGCGAAATTGAGAGAAGGAGGAGAGAGGTGAGCGAGATTGGGAGAGGGAAGAGAGGGGCAAGCGAGAGAGGGCAGAGAAGGGAGAGAAGCGAATTGTATATGTATATTTGTCAGCTAATTGAATATATGTAACTGATATACATATGTATTTGTATATCTGGCGAGCGAGATTCAGAGAGAGAGAGGAGAAAGATGAGCGAGATTGTGAGAGGGAGGAGAGAGGCGAGCGAGAGAGGGCAGAGAGTGGAGAGAGGCTAATTGTATTTGTATATCTATCATATAATTGTATATTTATATGTATAATTTGTATTTGTTTATGTATAAAAGAGGAGAGAGGCGAGAGATATATGAAGAGAGTAGAGAGACGATGAAAATATAGCTAAAATTAAGCTGTGAACCGTAATTAATTCAAATTATAGCTATGTTAGTTAATTAACTAGCATATGTTTGCTTATTCGAGTAATTTTTCCCCAAAAAATAAACACATTGTATTTGTATTTGTATGACCCCAAGCCCAAACCAAACCCGTTCCAGTAGGAACTTTTCGGGTCGTCCCGAAATCACGTCGAAAACCCTAAACCCTAGAATCCGTAATCCTTCACATTTCTGTTCTTCGATTGTAACAAAATACCGTAAACCCAGAAATGCAATTCAGTAATCGTCTTATACATTCACTCAGAAGCATTAACCGGAAACCCCATGAGTATGGGTTTTTCATGCAATTCAAAGCATCAATTTCAAGCCTGAAAGTGGCATGGCGGAAGGACCCAAAGCTAGACCAAGCAATTGAAAACGACAAGAAGTGGAAGCAGTGTGCAAGAGTTGTCAAGGAAGTGCTAAACGAGCCGGGTCAGGTAATCCCTCTTCACTATTTAGAGAAACGTCGTGAAAGATTGGGGTTGCAAGTAAAAATCAAAACTTTTCTTGATTGGAACCCCGGTTTGTTTGATTTATATCTGGATCGGGTCAGACCCAAATCTGAACCGGTCTCATTTGTTCGACCCAGTGAAAGACTAAGACAATTCTTGGAAGAGGAGAGTAGGATTTTTGTTAATAATGAATCTTTATTGGTTTCTAAATTATGCAAACTTTTGATGATGTCTAAGGATAAGGTTGTAAGTGCAGATAAATTGGTACAGGTGAAGAGGGAATTCGGGTTCCCGAATGATCTTTTAGTAAATTTAGTGCCAAAATATCCGGAATATTTTAACTTAATTGGTGAACCTGGGGAGGGGAAATCATTTTTGCAATTGGTTAAATGGAACCCAGAGTTTGCGAAGTCGGTGATTGAGCTAAGAGCTGAGGAAGAATCAAGGTTAACAGGAATCAGAACTAGGCCAGCATTTAACTGGAAACTTCCACCAGGTTTTTTCATTAGGAAGGAAGTAAGAGAGTGGATTCGAGATTGGATGGAGCTCCCTTATGTATCACCATATGATGATGTATTGCATTTGGACCAATCTTCACGAGAGATGGAGAAGAGGAATGTGGGGGTTTTCCACGAGCTGCTATCGCTTTCTCTTTATAAGAGGGTTCCCATTCCCATTTTAGGCAAGTTTAGTGATGAGTATAGGTTCTCAAATGCATTCTCAAATGTATTTACTAGGCATTCGGGGATATTCTATACTTCGTTGAAGTGTGGGATTAAAACTGCAATGCTTAGGGAAGCATACAAGGATGGTGAGCTGATAGATCGAGACCCACTTCTTGAGATTAAAGACAGATTTCTTGAGTTACTTGCTGAGGGCCACAAACAGAAAGATGAGCTCTTGAGATTGCAGAGAGAGATGGTTCAGAAGGACATGGAAATGATGGCAGTCAGCAATAATGATCTAGATTATCACAAATGTGAAGAGGAGGAAGATGCAGTGATTTGATTGCTAACGTCATCTTGAAAGGCAGGCTGGGTGTATGTATAATTGCTAGTGATGATAGAAAAGGAGGGCTAGTATGTAGTTTTGCAAGCCAAACCCCGATATAATTTCCTGGGTTTCTGTGAGGGGATTTTCATTTTGAAGATGCTACAATTCAGAGAGGACTCTTTTTTATAAAAGAAGCCAAAGGATGCCTTGCATATGATTCAGTTGTTTATATCAAGTCATTCTTTCTCCGCAAAATTATACTTGCCTCAGGATCTGGGTTTTACCACACGCTTATGCAAACTCTTGTTATAATGGTGACTGCCGACTCCCAAAGCAGAGAGTTCTGGGAAATGTACCACTGCTCATTTTCAGTTATATTATCAAAATGAATATGATCTAGTAAACACTGTGTTGCTAAGCAACTGCATCTTTTCAAATTTTCGGGACAATTTGTTGAGAAGCACAGCTTCACAAATTTGTATCGACATTCTCAGTTTGAAAATTAATTGCTTCATATGGGAATCTATGTTTGACCTGACAATCTTCTCTTTTTCTTCAAGCTGACAACTATTCAACATGGTTTGAGACCAACTGTGACTGGAGTCTTACATTTTATAAACCTTCTTTGGCATGCATCTCTTTCTTTCTCTCCACTCCCTTACCCTCACATCTCTCATTTTTAAGCTTGTT
>NC_064288.1:4794275-4864855 GCF_019186545.1 Solanum stenotomum | reverse complement strand
CAACCAGAAATTATTTGTGTAATGCAAAGTGCATATCTACAGTCTTTAGACAAAGAATCCTTGAGCAGCTAAATATAAGAGTTTTGAAGTTGCAAGACCTGATTAGAAAGAAGCTTAAAGTTCATGTTGGCAAGACTACTGTTAGGAGAGCAAGAGCTAAGGTGTTGAAAGATATTATGGGTGATCATATTGTTGAATTTGGAAGAATTCTTGACTATAAGGATGAACTATTAAGGACCAATCCAGGAACCACTTGTGTTGTTAAACTGGATGAACCTGATGCACTTGGTAGGCATGTATTTAAGAGCTTCTATATTTGTTTTGATTCATTGAAGAAGGCATTCTTGAATTGTAGGAAATGCATAGGTTTAGATGGTTGTTTCCTTAAAGGGGTTTGCAAAGGGCAGTTGTTAGTTGTTGTTGCCAGGGATGGTAATAACCAGATATTGCCACTAGCTTGGGCAGTGGTTGAGTATGAGAACAAAAATACATGGACATGATTTGTCAAGCTATTAAAGACTGATCTGGGACTAGGAGATGGTGAAGATCTCACCTTGATTACAAATATGCAAAAGGTATGTGTTCTTTTAAATTTTTTATTTGTATTTATTAGTTTTAATGTTGCATATGTTATTATAACATAACTACATATATTTATAGGGATTGTCTGCAGCCATTCAACATTTATTGTCTGCTGCAGAACATAGAATGTGTGCTAGACACATCTTAGTTAACTGGGCTAAGGACTGGAGAGGCCTCCAAAGAAGACAACAATCCTGGAGGATTGCCAAAAGTACTTTTGAGTCTCAATTAAGAAATAATGTAGAGAAGATGAACTGTCTTGGTCCAAAAAAAATGATGGATGCCTTAATGTACTACAACATAGAGTACTGGTGTAAGGTTTACTTCAATACTAGAGTAAAATGTGATTATGTAGATAATAACATGTCTGAGTGTTTTAATGCATGGATATTGGCAGCAAGGCACAAAACAATTATTACTATGCTTGAAGAGATTAGAGTGAAGATGATGACAAGGATAGGTAATTTAAGGGAGTTTACAAATACTTGGAAGTGCAATTTCTCTCCAATGGCTTTGAAGGTACTACAAGAAAATATTGACAGGTCAATGAATTGTAGTATTGAATTTAATTGAGTTGTTTGGTTTGAAGTGAGCGAGGGACTATATCAACACACTATGGATCTTGGCAAGAGAACTTGTAGTTGTAGGGTATGGCAATTAAAGGTTATACCATGTGCACATGTTGTGGCTGCAATATACTTCAAGAAATGTGATCCTGTTCACTATATTCATAGCTGCTACAGTAAGGAAACTTACTTGAGAATCTATGCTAATGTTCTTCAACCAATCACAAACATGAAAATGTGGCCTATATCTACTAATCCAACAGTTGCACCACCTGCAATTAAAAGCATGCCTGGAAGGCCAGGTAAGCTTAGAAGGAAAGAGGCTGGAGAAACAAAGAAATCAGAAAAGTTGCCTAGAACTGGACTTGCCATGACCTGTAGTAATTGTAATGGTAGAGGTCATAACAAGAAAGGTTGTTCACAAAATGTTCAATCATCAGCAAGGGAGGAACCATCAGGTTCAGGTAATGGAAGAGGCAACATATCAAGTTCATGTAGGGGAAGAGGCAAAACATCAGGTTCAGGCAAGGGAAGAGGCAGACCAAAGGTAATATTTTACTTGTATTGATATTAACTATAATCATTTTCTAACTTCTTCTTTGTATATTTAGAATCCATCAACAGAAGGTGAGCCCCCAGTAAAAAGGGGAAGAGGAAGACCAAGAAAAACACCTACTGCACCTCCAGCACCTCTTACATATACAACACTTAGTGCTCCTCCTCCACCTACTGCAACTTCCTTGACTACTAGTAGTAAAAGAGGAAGACTAAGAAAAACACCTTCTGCACATCCTGCATATCTTGAACATCCAACACCTCCAGCACCACCTATTTCATTGTCAACTACTAGTGAAAGAGGAAGGGGCAGGGGAAGTGAAAGCACAATCCCAAACAAAAGATCATCAATTATGGGAATGGGTGTGTTTCAAGCTGAAAATGGATTCAAAGCATTTAATGTGAGTATTTGCTACTAATTATATCAATCATCTTCATAAATTAAGTTTTTGCTACTAATTATTTTTCATAAATTGGGTGCAACTTGGCATGCCAAGCTTTAAGATACTCTCTACTGGTGCAACCAAAGTGACAAGATCAGCTAACATAACTAGTGATATTGGTTTCAAACCAAGTACTGCAAGCAAGCTTAAATGGAAAGGGAAAGCAGTAATATCAACAAGAAAACTTCAAGAAATGAGTGAGCAACAAAGAAAAAAACCAAAAGGAAGTAGTTCAAACAATCCAAGTCAATCCAAGGAGCTATGAAAAATGTAGTATTGCAACATTGTTTTAAGCCTTTTGTTTTTTATGTAGAATATTGATGTATTAGTACCAAACGAATTCTGTTTTTGTTTTGGGTTGTGACTAACAATATTTTCTCTATCCCTTTAGTTTTTTATGTTGAATGTTGATGTATTAGTACTAAACGACTTTTGTTTTCGTTTTGGGTTGTCAATGACATTCTATGACAATATTTTCTCTATGCCTTTTGTTTTTGGGTTGTGACTAAACGATGTATTAAAGCATTCTACTGTTTTCTTGTTTGCTTGAATAACTAATTTATAATTGCACAATCATCCGTTGGAATCTTTATTGACATAAATACAAAGCATTACAAGAAAAACAAAATTTCTTATTACATCAAAATCTAACATAGGGTACCTACTATGACAAAGCAAAACGTAATTATTTATTATGCCAATTCAACTAGATCAATACTTGATTCACTACTTTGGAATAGGTTGTTGATAAACATAGCAACAACACAAATCAAAACACACAAAATTATCTTCCAATAGAACCTACACCTTCCAATAGAACCGACACCATTATTATCGTCGATCACTTGCTCATTGATTTGTGTCTGCCTCCTCAAAACTTCTTCTTCCAACTCTTTGATTTTGTTCAGCAATTTTGGGAGAATAAATTTTGATCTTGGGTCGACTTCTACTTTGTCTCTCCATCGAAAAAACTTACAATTCTTAGACTGAAATATCAAATTAGTACATTAACATCAATTAAATTCAACAAAATAAATACTAGAAGAAGAGAAATCATATACACCATAGAAAGGGCAGGACCAAAACCGCCTTCTGGGATTTGACTTCGACCAAGAAGTTTGCATATGTAGTAAAACGCCATGTTTGCACTGCACAACGGCTTTGAGCATTGGGTCTGATTCTTCCATACAAAGATTATTCAAGTCCGCATTTGCCATTATTTACCCTAACAAAGCAAAAAAAACGATGAATTTGAAGAAATTTTTTGAACCCTAACTATGAAATCATAGAAATTACAAGCCCTAAAGCTTCAAGCTTTTTCGAAATTGAAACTACAGTTGAATGCTTTGACAATTAAAATCAAGTTTTAAGTTGATTTGGGAGAGAATGAAGGAATATATTGTTGGAGATTTGTCAACTATTAGAAGAATTGAGAAAAGGAGGAAGAAAAAGAGAGTTTGATTTTGGGAGAGATGAGAGTATACCGTTGGAGATTTAATATAGCTGATTTGGACTGACACATATAATTTTCTTCAGCTTTTAACGTTTTATTTTCTGTTCTTACGCGCCTAAGGGAGTTGGTCTCACATTCTTGGACATGTCAGCAAAGAAGGGTGAGATAATAAGTAAAAAAAAATGTTCAGCGGGGTAATAGGACCCCCATAAAGTATGAGNACCAACATCACCCATTAAAATAATAATAATAATTAATTACTTTTTATATCTATTAATTTTAATTAATAATAATAGTTAATAAATTCGTCGTTCTTAAGTTGTTATTTATTAAAATAATCCTAATTAATTTTTATAGTAACACACAACCAACCTCACTCCTTAAAATAATAATAATAATAAATTACTTTTTATATCTATTAATTAATTGATAATTATAGTTAATAAATTTGTTGTTTTTGAACTGTTATTTATTACAATAATCCTTAATTAGTGATGGACAATGTAAAATCTATAAGAAATAAATAAATATATTTCAAACAAATATGTCTTTTACTTTATTTATTTATTTATACTTTTCGTTAAAACTTTAAAATAAAACTTAAAAGTAATTCTATAACTTCGCCAAAATTAAAAGCAAAAATGCTACACAAAGAAATATAAAAAAATTGTTTGATTTTGCTCTCTGTTCTTAGAGGCTAGCAAAAGCCTAAAAAAATTTTTAAAAAAATATTTAGATTGAACTCTCTTCTCTTTTTTTATTCCTCGGTTCATCCACATCATTTTAAATTTAATATGAATTCATTAGATTTACATATTATGCGTTTTGATTTTAAAAAATTTGGTGCATTCATTCATTTAAAAAATGTCAATTTCAATATTGTGTAGTTTGATTTTAAATATTCCTGATGCATCTTTTAAGAAAAAAATACTCATAGTTTGGATACCCTTTATAAAATTTTTAGCTACGCCACACTGTTTTCGAGCATCACAATCTACGATCACACCCCTAAAAGATCATGTATATTTCAAAACCTTTTTGTAACTTGACTATCTATTAATTTTAGAAAAAACATAATAGGAGTCGCTACTTAATTTTAGAAAAATTAAGAAACCATTTTTAAAAAAAAAGAAATTTTTTGAAAGAATTTTTTTTAAAATAAATCAGAGTCGGGTAAGGGTTCAAGAAATCCAGGAAGGTATTAAGCACCTTAAAAGATCCGCTAATACGCGATTGACCGAGGANAAAAAAAAATTAGATTTAAACTCTCTTCTCTTTTTTTTTTCCTCGGTTCATCCACATCATTTTAAATTTAATATGAACTCATTAGATTTACATATTATGCATTTTGATTTTAAAAAATTTGGTGCATTCATTCATTAAAAAAATGTCAATTTCAATACTGTGTAGTTTGATTTTAAATTTTCTTGATGCTTTTAAGAAAAAAATACTCATAGTTTGGACACCCTTTATAAATTTTTTAGCTACGCCACCACTGTTTTCAAGCATCACAATCTACGATCACACCCCTAAAAGATCATGTATATTTCAAAACCTTTTTGTAACTTGACTATCTATTAATTTTAGAAAAAACATAATAGGAGTCGCCACTTAATTTTAGAAAAATTAAGAAACCATTTTTTTAAAAAAAGAAATTTTTGAAAGAATTTTTTAAAAAATAAACCAAAGTCGGGTAAGGGTTCAAGCAATCTAGGAAGGTATTAAGCACCTTAAAAGATCCGCTAATATGCGATTGACCGACGGAGCTAAAAGTTTGGCTAATTTTTAAAAGAAACTTCAGATTACTTATGAAAAATGTTATTTGAAAATAACAAAAGTCTTTTGATACTCATACACACATCTTATTCCAAGTAATGAAATAAGTCAAATGTTAAACTATCAAAACAATAATTTTAATTTAACATTTTATCTGAGTCATTTGGGTCGAAAAATCAACACAATAACTTAAACATGGATTTAAAAGTTAAATATTAACTATGAAAGAATATGAATAATTCTTAATTTAGTCTTGAATCCTAGATTGCCTAATTTAAAATAGTTTGAAAATTTAAATACTTAAAGTAAATTAGTAATGAAATAGTGAAAGAGTGACAAATAATCTCCCAAGGATTCATCTAAGTTAGCCAAAAAAGAATTAGTAATCACAATAATAATAAACATAAATAATGAATGAAACAACTAAGATTTTCAGCCCACGCTGATAATCTTGGGGGCTGAAAGGGCTGCAATCTGCCATTGAAATTTGTTGCTGCTGTCTTCTTAAGTTTTGAGCTTTAACCTAATTTTTAGCTCCCTTTCATTCGGCTTGAAGGTTGACTCAAAGAGAGGAATATGCCAGAGAGGGGAGTCCCTTGAGTGGATAGGTAGCAGCTATAGTGTTGATGACAGAAATATAAAGTAAAGAAACTCCTATGATTAATTGCTTTTCTATTATTATTTTTATTTTAAAATATTTTCTTATAATATATTTTAAATCATTTTTTGAACTCAAATGACATATGTCACAATATAATTTGTCATTGTGTCATGTCATCACAAGTACATCTCGCACACTTTAATTTCTTGTCTGATTATCAAAAAAATGTCGAAGAGGTATCAATTCAAAGTGGTAGAGGTGTTCAATAGGTACAAGCTTTAGTTGAAGTGTTCAAATGAATTATGCGGACAACTTAAAATGGTTGTTGATGACTTAAACTTTTATTTTACAACAACTTTCATGAAGTTGTTACATCCTTTACTTAATAAAGTTATTTTGTGAACTCCTTTGCTTAGCCGAAAGTTCTAATTTTCGAATAAAATAATTTAAAAATACTTACATATATGATAGCCCCATTTAGGAAAAATTACTTGGATCGATACCTTTTAATAAATAATTATTAATTTTAGCGATATTTTTCATTTATTAACATTTATAGCAATATATAGTAATAATATGTTAAATCTGCAATATGTATTAAAAGTGAATTATGTATGCAATATATATGAATTATAACTGTTTTTTTAAATATATGATACTTGTTTGGTAAGAAATTGACACATTGAATTATAAGTGTATTAAAATGTGTGATAAATGTATTATCTATCAATAAAACTTGTATTATATGTGAATAATAAATTGTTCTTTGTAATATGTATTAAAATTGTATTATAAATATATTAAAAGGGATCAAGTGAAAAAAAATATTAGTGTCATAAATATTAAATATTTTCTTAATACACTATATTTATGTAAGTTTCCCCATTTTTAACGCGCTAATTGTAATAAATTCCCCTAGTGTAAACTGATAGGAATTATCACGTTGGTGTGGTGACAATTCGTGTGATTGTTGACAAGAGGCGTAACATCAATTAATTTTTTTGGACACCAATTTTCTACGAGGGCTTTTGACTAAATATACACTACGAGAAAACATGAACTTAGCTACAAAAATTATTTGTAATTTCTAGCTAGTCCATCACTTAAAAGCTAGGTAGTTTGATTTTTTTATATTTCGTCGTCGATCCATAGCTAAATGAGATTAACATGAATTTTTTTTTTGGAAAATACATAAAAACCCCCTGAACTTGGCACGAAAACTTACTTTAGTACTTAAACTACACGGGTGTTTATATACCCTCCTTAACATCTTTTATGTGAATTATTTTCAACCCTTCGAACACCAACCTTGTGCGCTTGTTGTTACAGCTTAGAACGATGCGTTAGTCATCTTTTAACATTTTTTAAAATTAAATTTACCCCTCCAACGGTAATATCCGACCCATTACCCATTTGAAGAACAATCTTCACTTTTGAAGAACCCTAAATACCTATTCTCTCTCACCAACCCAATCATCCAAAAAATGGTGACCTAATTCATTATTTTTCTCAAATCTTAGCTCTTCAAACCTAAAATTTGAATGTTTAAAGGAATTGTTCTTCAAAATGTAAGATTCAAACCTATCCTTCTTCATCTATTATTTTGATTTTTCTTTCCTCCCTTTTTCTTATTTTCTGTTTTTTCCAGATCCTCGTTAATTCTTGCACAAAATTGTAGCACACAATGCGATCAATTAATTTGACAAATCTTTGTATGGAAGAAGATGATTATACTACGAAGAAAAAAGTTTATTGTAATCATGGACTTGTGGTGCGTTTGAAAATATCTTGGACTTCAAATAACCCCGGAAGAAGATATTGGTCAAGTCCTTATTATGGGGTAAAGAACATTTTTGTTTAAATTTTTTTAGCCGATTAAGAATTTGATTAACCACTAATTCCTTCATCCTTATTCATTATTGAAGGGTCCTAGATCTTGCAACTTTTGGTGTTGGAAGGATAAAGAAAATATTGATCCGAGGTCGAAATTTATGATTCCTAAACAAATACAGAAATTGAGTGAGCTTGAGAATATAGTAGAATCCTCTCAAACCTCAGCCACTGCATTTGAATTGGTTGAGGTTACTGAAGAAGTTGACAAGCCAGGAGATTTCAAACAAGATGATGATTGTCTAGGTATGAAATTGAAAATGTTGCAAGAAGAGGTTGAGAAGATGAAAGTGATGCAGAATAAATAGAGAACAACATGGCAGAATGTGCTCTTTTTTGTTGTAGCTTGTTGTTGTGTTGTGGTTATAGCTATAAGCTATTGGTTCTGGGTAATAAATATGAATAAAGGTTCAATGAAGTTACCTTAAGTTGTTGATGTAGTGAGATCAATGTTGGTGTAGTGTAGCACTGTTTATGTTGTAACCAATTAGGTGCAAGACTCTTTTGTAATGAGTTCTTCTTATTCTCTTAATGTAATTTGGTGGTTTGTGTATTTGTTTGTGTTTTATTTACAACTGCATTCGCCAAATTGCAGTCACAATTGCATAATTGTACACAAAAAAGTAATGCAAAACAGGCTGCATAATTGTTTCAAAAAGAGACAACTAAAATATCAAACTAATGCAGTCACAACTGCATAATTGTTTCAAAAACAAGCATAGATCAAACTAATGCAGTCACAACTGCATCATATTTGTTTAAAAAACAAACATATCAAACTAATGCAGTCACAACTGCATAATTGTTCCAAAAACAGCTAAAATATCAAACTAAAGCAGTCTCCATATCAAACTTCAGCAGCATTGGACCTTGTTCTCATTCTTTTGTTTTCTCTCATCTCTTGAAGACCTTGTTAAGTTACAGCAGCCTTTCCTTTCCATTTTAAGCCTGATTTTGGTTTATGATGCCCAAGATTTCCAGTCTCTATTGAAGAGTTCATAGGCATTCCAGGCTAGATTCAAAAAATATGTTGTCTTAGATGCTTCATAAGTTAAAATTAAAAAGTGTGTAAATAATTAAGACAACTTACATTGTGGATTATAACACCACTCTGTGTATGTAGTATCCCCATTCCAACCATTCTTGGCCTCTTCCCTCCTCCAGTAGCACCAGGAACATCAGTAGCAGTAGCAGCTACTAGTTTTTCTTCCCCTTCCAGCTAAATCAGTTCCAGTTCCTCTTCCCCTTCCAGTGGCATCAGAACTATCAGCAGCAACACCAATCCATGTTCCATTAACAGTTGCAGTTCCTCTTCCCTTTCCAGTAGCACTAGCCTATAACATACGTTGATCAACAAAAATATTAAACTGATTAAGATGTAAATTAACAACTAAATGAATTACTATAAACATTACCTGTTTTGTAAAACCTCTTGATCGACCTTTTCCTCTCTTTGTGCTTGATTGTGATTTAGTTGGTGCTCTAGAAGAACCAACACTTGACCTTGTTGAACTAGGCTCACATCATCTCCCCATTCCTCTTCCTCTGCCTGCATTAGCTTGATTATTCAAATGACAACCCCTCTTATTATGACCCTTTGCATGACAAAGACTGCAGGTCATCTCAACACCTCTCTTGGACAATTTTCCTGTTTTATTTTCATTCTGCTCCTTTCTCCTACACTTTCTAGGCCTTCCTGGTAGTGTTTTTATAACAGGTGGTATAACAAAAGGGTTGGCCGACTGTGGCCACATTTTCATGTTAGTAACTGATTGAATGTAGTGACTATAGACCTTGAGATAAGTCTCATTCCTATACCAATGAGCAACATAGTTAATGGGCTCCAATTTTCTAAAATGAAGTGCAGCTATAACATGACAACAAGGTATACCTCTTAGCATCCAAGATCTACAAGTACATATTTGATTGCCTAGATTCACAACAAATGTGTTATCCCACCTGTCTTTAACCTCAAAACCATATTCACCATTCCATTCAAGGTTACACTTCATTGACTTTATTGTGTTCTCTGTCAATACCTTTACGGTCATTGGAGATATGTTTGTTATCCAAGTATTACAGAACTCCCTCAATTGTCCTATTCTTCTCATCACTTTGATCCTTATTTCTTCAAGCATTGTGATGATAGTTTTGTGTCTTGGCCCAAAAATCCATGAATTAAAGCTTTCAGCCATGTTGTTGTCAACACTATCACAACAGCTGAAAAACTTAAAGTATAATTTAGACCATCTCTCTATATTGTACCACAATAAGTCATCACATATTCCAGTGCGTAACTTCTCCATATGATCCAAACTTCTTTTCAATTCTTGTTCATATGTAGATTTGGCACATCTCCAAAAACAATTTCTTCTTTCAATGCCTTTTCAATTCTTAGACCAGTTGGCTAGAACATGTCTTGCACACATTCTTTGTTCTGCATTTGGCAGAAGATCTTGAATAACTTTGTCAAGACCCTTTAAACAACAACATTTAGAATAACATGAGATCTAACTTAATAAATAAATGAAAAAGAAACTAAATGAATAAATGAAAAAGAAAACAAATGAATAAATGAAAAAGAAAACAAAAATATCTTCTGCATCTCAGTAATGGTTGTCAATTTTGTCCATCTCCTAGCTCAAGATCATGTCTTACAAGCTTGATAAACCATTTCCAAGTGAATGTGTTTTCAACCTCAACAACTGCCCATGCTAGTGGTAGCATTTGGTTGTTCCCATCCTTACAAACATCCACAAGTAATTGACCTCTAGAAACACCTTTCAAGAAGCAACCATCAAATCTTATACATCTTCTAGCTCCAGCTTTGAATGCCTTCTTTAGAGCATCAAAGCATATGTAAAATGATTGAACCATTTTTCTGTCACCTTCAAAAGTTTCTTCACTAAGTCTCACCACACATGTGCTGCCTGGATTAGTCTTTAAGAGCTCATCTCTATAATCTAAAATTCTTTTAAACTCCTCCACATGATCACCCATAATTTGTTTCAACACAATGTTTCTAGCTTTCCTTGCTACAGTCCTCCTTACATACACATTCAACTATTTCTTCACTAAAATTTGAAACTGAAAAACTCTAATGCCAGGCTCAGAAATAATTCTGTCCTTGTACCTTTCTGATAAGTACTTTGAATTCACCAATTTATTTTTGGTTGTGCCATTGCATTTATGTACTGGATTATAATTTTTCACCACAAAACCTCCTGTTCTTGAATCAATACTTCCAAACAACAACCATGGACAACCAGTTGTACATTTTACCCTCACCCTAGTTGCATCATTAACATATTTATATAATTCAACATGTTTTTGAACTGCATATCTAGTAATAGCTTCTCTAAACTGCTTAACACTTTCAAAAGCAAGACCAGTCTCCCAAACTATTAACTGACAGGTATGATCAAATACAACTTTCTTTTTATTTCTTTTTGCTCTTCTTGCTTTTCTTTGTCTTCTTATAGGTTGTTCAACCTCATCTTCCTCATTAACATCTTCATCAGTATCTATTTCAAAACTAACAGCTTCATCTGAATCAAAGTAGGGCTCATCTCCAGCTATCTTACCCTCAAAAGTAGTTTGTTTCTTGGATAAATATTCATCATATCCCAAATCAACTCCTTTTTTTGCTAAATCAACTCCTTCAGATCTAGGGCCCTTTTCTTTTCTCTTTTTTATTTTAGCAGCCCTTTTCTCTTTCCTAAGATTTATAACCTCCTCATGAACATCACTACCATACTCTTCTTCTCCTTCATCAGACAAATCTGCATTGTCTGAATCATCACTTGCTTCTGTTTCACTTTCCCAATCAGACCCAACTTCTGGAATATCAGATGCAGCAGCAGCAGAAGAAGTATCACCCAAGTCTTCTCCAACACTAACAGAATCCCTACCCAAGTCCTCTCCAACACCAGCAGAAGCCCTACCCAAGTCATCTCCAACACTAGCAGAAGTCCTACCCAACACTTCACCTAACTCTTCACCCACAATAGGTTCTTTAGGTTGTGCAGCCTCTTCAAATCCTAAACCTTCACTACCCTCAAAAGTTTGACTAGATTCCTTATCAAAAGTAGTATTAGATTCCCCACCCACATCATTTAGATATCCAATTTCGGGGAGGGGGGGGCACAACAGTTTCTTCAACTAAATGAGTCACATAAAGTTCAACAATATCTCCACTCTTTAATTTATGTACAATACCCATAATATCCCTATCACTTTTAACTTCAACAACACGTCGACATTTAGATGGTTTAATATAAACAACACAAGCAGAACAGTTATAGCCAATTTCTTTAACTATATCAACAAATTCAAAGTAGGACAATTTATCAACATCTACATTAAAACAATCAGTGACAATACCTCCTTCACACTTAATACGAGGTTTTTGTTGTAGTTTTCCACCATGGTGAAACCTTAAGGTAACGTACACATCCATCGTCAAACTGAAAAGATAAAAAAAACTAAGCTTTACGAAAATCCTAAACTCGGTCAAATGTTACAATCATTTAAACGAAGATTACTAACCTGGTAACTTTGTTTCTTCACGCAAATCCTTTTGTTTCTTCACGAAAATCCTAAACTCAGCAAATCCTTCACGCTAATGACTTGTTATTCTTCAGATTAGGTCTTTAGATTTGAGAGAGATTTAGGGATATTTGTTTAAAAATGGGTTGGGTTGTATTTTGGGAACGGGTGGATTATATAAAATGGGTAAGATATTTTCAAAACTCGTTGCGGCGTGGACCAATGAAAATGCACGTGTGTAACAATGCCCAGCCTTCAACTGGGCTGATGTTCGGAGAGTTGAAAATAATTCACATAAAAGATGTTAAGGGGGGTATATAAACACCCGTGTAGTTCAAGTACTAAAGCAAGTTTTCGTGCCAAGTTCAGAGGGTTTTTATGTATTTTCCCTTTTGTTTTNTTTGACTAAATATACACTACGAGAAAACATGAACTTAGCTACAAAAATTATTTGTAATTTCTAGCTAGTCCATCACTTAAAAGCTAGGTAGTTTGATTTTTTTATATTTCGTCGTCAATCCATAGCTAAATGAGATTAACATGATTTTTTTTTTGTTTAGTTATAAAATTTTGTTTGTCACTAATTTCTTATTTTCTAAGAGGAATATGCGTACACTAGTCTACAATGATGTTCATCAATCAATTTTTGTTATGTATATATGTGAAGAAGCTAGAGGCCTAGAACTAGCTAGTTGCCAAAAATCATTAATCTATATCACCTTATATGTTTTCTTTATATGTTTATATTTATTTTGTTCTTTTGGTTTCAATCTTTTTCCATTTGTTTATTGTGTTTGATAGATTGACTCTATTGATAGTATTGATTAGCGTTATTTGCTTCACCAAAAACATTATTGCTTGGTGTTATATTTCCACCTTATTTTATTTTAACATTGAAAGTTGCATAGATGCATATCGGGGAGATAAGATGAAGAATGAAGAGATGAGGTAAGAGTGACCTCGATAGAGGACAAGATGCAGAAAATGTGTCTAGGATTGTCTGGGCATGTGCATAGAAAAAGGCATGGATGCGGTTGCCGGTGGTGTGAGAGGTTGGGTATGGATGACATAAAGAGAGGGATAGGTAGGCCGAAGAAATATTTGGGGAAAGATGATTAGACAGAACATGACGCAACTTCAACTTACCGAGTCAATTTCTAATGTCATGTGTCATGTTGAGCTTGAAGACAAGCGACTTTAATTTGTGCTTCTAAATTTGTTTCTAGTGCCTATACGGTGTCATTTTGTTGAGTTCCTTTGATATGGTTCTCTCAAGAGCTCTAGTATATTCAAGTATTCTACTTGTTCATTTGAGGTTTGTGGTATACGTTCAGTTCACTGGGAGGATCGCCCTCCTAATTCAATGTTTTTCTTGGAAGGCTCAAACTTATTGACAATCACAACAGTTGCGACTATAAACAAATTTATGATTATAATAGGGTGGTATACTATATTCTGCTCTCTTGCGACCCCTACCCCAATCAAAAGACTAAAGGTTCCTGCTGAAGATATGTTGCCTTTTGAAGCGCCAGTCGCATAGGGAGACCAAACCAAGCAAAGTCAGAAACATGTTAAACTTTTTGGACGACTCAAGTATGTACCTGAAGGAACGTAATAGTCACGTACAACCTAATATAAGCAATAATGATCCATCTATAGCAATTTATGAGTACTTACTGATAATATTTGTTATTTTTCATATATATGGCACTGATAATACACTCTTCTTGACACAAAATTAAGTCAAAAGATACAATACTTAAGCTAAAACAAGAATACGTAGCTAGGAAGGAAATATGTTTACAATATTATAGACATATAAGTAATAGTAATACTTAGATTAGCTTGGTGGACTTTCTTCTCAAATCTGAATTTGGGAGGCCACATATTGTCCAATACTGCATGCCCAAAAGAATTACAAGAAACTAATTAGAAACTTAACCCGGATGCTATATAATAATTAAATGGAAACTTACATAAATCTTACTAGTTTAGGAGCTAATTATTTAGATACACTCTAGTTTGCAATATTACGTATTTTACCAGATTTTGGTGCCTCCAGATACATTCAGATACATGTATGTCATATACATGAGGTCAAAATTAGGTGTAATTTGTTCTAGATATATTGTATCATAGTGGATTCACATGTATCAGGGATACATAACAAATCTTGTTCGTCCCCGTCGCCTCTCTCGCATCTTGCTTGCCACTTTCCCAAGTATATGGTATCCCGAATACATGCGAATCATACCAGATACATACAAATACATGTATCTGATGTGTATCTAGCATGATTCACATGTATCTAGGATACATACTAATCTCACTCACCTCCCTCCCCAATCTCGCTCGCTTCTCTCCCTATTTTTGTGTATCTGATAGCAAAAATGCATGTACCTAACTATATTTTCTTCAATATATAGGAGGAAACTCTCAATTAGTAGTAAAATACATAATATTTTGAAAGTATATGTACTAATAGTATATATGGTAGTAAAGTATGTCTAATTATTTAATTTTTCCTAATTAAATTGTCTGAAAGATCATCAACTTCCTTTCGAGCAATTCACCTCAAAATCAATGACCACTAAGCTAAAATTATTATTTTTTAGGCCAAACACATATGCAGACTCTTAAACTTGTCCCTAAATTTCATTTTGACACTCCAACTCAACCTTGTTCCATTTTAACCCTCAACTCCAATTTTTATGTTCCATTTTGGCACTTCTAAGTGATGTGGCAGAGAGTGTGCATCACACATTCTCTAAGAGAGTGAAAGACAAAAAAAAAGTATTTTTTAAAAAAATAATAAAAGATTACCCTTCAACTCTATTTTTTTTATGTACCATTTAACACAAAACACTAATTTTATGATTTCTTTATTTCTATATATGTTATTCAACTGCAATTTTGCATTTTAAAAAAAAAATTACCCTTCGGGGTGGCCCAGTGGTTTGGGCTTGGGACTTCCATGTTGGAGGTCTCAAGTTCGAAACCCCTTGCCAGCGAAAGCAAGGGGTTTGCCTTCTGGGTCGAGCGTCGCACCGGGCTTGCCTAGTGTGGGTTACCTCTCCTATGTGGTTTGCGAGCTATTGCATAGGAGCGGGGGTTTTACCCTGTGCGCACCCAAAGGGTAGCGGCTGTGGGTTTCCCTTGTCATCAAAAAAAAAATTATTAAAAAAAATTAAAACTGAGGGATTATCATTGTTTTTTTTTATAAAAAAAGTAACAATTTCTTTTTAAGAGTTTTCCTATATTTTTGCGTGAAAAATAACCGATGAAAGTGCGTCGATTTTCTTTCTTAAAAAAATCAATGACAACCCAACGAAGTCTATTGAGTTTCAACATTTTTTTGTAGTGTTATTAATTAGCAATGAACATGAATTTTTTTTTACTTGTATTTAGTTGAATGAAAAAAATTAGAAAGTTGATATTTGAGTTAGTCCAAGTAGACTAGATATGAAAAAAATATATGTGATGTTATTTAGATTAACTAATTGTTTAAAAAAAAAAACCAACACACTTTCACTGATTATTTTTTCACACAATAATGTACAGAAACTCTAAAAAATATATTATTTTTTTTTAAAATGATGTTCATCCATTATTTTTTAACACAATAATGGCATGTNAATAACAAAAGATTACCCTTCAACTCTATTTCTTTTACGTACCATTTAACACAAAACACTAATTTTATGATTTTTTATTTCTATATATGTTATTCAATTGCAATTTTGCATTTTAAAAATCGACGATCATCTGTTAATTATTGTAAAAAATTAAAACTGACGGATTATCATTGTTTTTTTTTATAAAAAAAGTAGCAATTTCTTTTTAAGAGTTTTCCTATATTTTTGCGTGAAAAATAACCGATGAAAGTGCGTCGATTTTCTTTCTTAAAAAAATCAATGACAACCCAACGAAGTCTATTAAGTTTCAACATTTTTTTGTAGTGTTATTAATTAGCAATGAACATGAATTTTTTTTTTACTTGTATTTAGTTGAATGAAAAAAATTAGAAAACGGATATTTGAGTTAGTCCAAGTAGACTAGATATGAAAAAAAAATATGTGATGTTATTTAGATTAACTAATTGTTTTTTAAAAAAAAAAAACCAACACACTTTCACCGATTATTTTTTCACACAATAATGTACAGAAACTCTAAAAAAATATATATTTTTTAAAATTGATGTTCATCCATTATATTTTAACACAATAATGGCATGTGAAGTACACACATCCCACTTTGTTGATTCTTTGGAAAGAAGTGCCAAAATGGAACATAAAAATTGGAGTTGAAGGGTTAAAATGGAACAAGGTTGAGTTGGAGTGCCAAAATGAAATTTAGGGACAAGTTTAAGAGTTTACATATGTGTTTGGCCTATTTTTTACGATAAAAATAAAAATATTCTTACCAAAAAATGAGGAGAAGAGAAAGGAGAAAAAAAAAGAATCAAAATAAAGTAGAAATTACTGGATTTAAGTTATATTTTTAAAATGACCCTTAGAAATTTCTTACACTAATTTGAACTCGATAATAATTGATAATAAATTTCTTACCCATCACAATCCACTTGTGGACCAATAGGAACTCTCTTGATCTTACAAACTTTGAAAAGTTTTCTTCCCTTTTTAACATCAATTATAGAAGAATTCCCACTTTTCTGAAGACACTTGCATAAATCTTTAATATCATCAATTGTACTATTTTTCACAAGACTAGCCAAAATTTGAGAACCTTGACAACACTCTGCTGTAATATTTTGTCTACAACCCAATAAAAATGGTTGGCATGGTGATAACAAATCTTGGGCTTGATAGCAAATAAGTGATTTCAAAGGGATAATATTTTGCATAGTCACAAATCCTACAAATCCTAGAACAATTAGTGAACATAACATTGCTTCTTTCATCTTCATATGTATGTTGATATAATTTTAATTAAGTATAATGAAATGCTTTGTTGGTAATTGGATATATAGATGGTGCTCAAGTTTTTTTTTTTTTTTTTGTGTGTGTGTGTTTGGGTGGAGGGTGGGGTAAAATAATGTATGGGCTCTTCCATTAATGTCAGTTGGATCAAATTGTGTTCAACATTTTTGGTGATCATGATTACCATTTTTTGGTTTGGTGGGATTTTTTTATTTTGATAGTTGAAAACATGTACATATTTGACAACTCTAGTTTAGTTGAGGATTCAAATTTTATGCGCTAATAGTATATTTTAATTAATATGTTATAGCAAGTTATCTGTCTTTGAGTTATTTATTTCGACGCTTATTTTGGACATTTACTTGAAGTTATTTTTGGAGGATTTAATAGTGTAAACTTTTTTGGTTCTTTTTCTTGCTTGGTATGTTTCACATAATTCCATTGAGAGCACAAAGACTTGTTTTTCTCTTTAAAAAAAACCATCAACTTAAAATTCACTTGAGTAAGTTGAGTTAAAGGCTCATCCTTCTTTTGGTAGGCAATGAGCAATTAAAGAAATAAGCAAGCTAAACTTTATGCTAATAAGCAAATTATATGACTAGCTTATCGAATTTGAATTATCTGATTTGATTCGCTCCAATAAATAGAAGATGATTAATTTAGGATAATTTTTTTTGCTAACGGATGCTCTTATTATTTCATTCGAGGGATGAAAACTAACTTTGCAGCGTCTACATTAAAAAAATTGATATTGTATATGCCTGTTTGCAACAAATTTTAAATATATGGAAAATAAATAAATCATACAAATAAAATCTGAAGAAACATAATTTAATTCATCAAGATAGTGCGGGTCTTGATCTTTAAAAATACCCAAGAGATTATGGAATATTTTGAGATGCCTTTTAAGGAAATTTTGTACCCTTTATATAGGTGTGAACTAGGGTTTAGGATTGAATAGCCTCCAAAAATTTTAATTGAAATTGAACACACTTTGTAGAGTCCCAACTCAAATTGAACATGTCTTGTAGAGTCCTACAAAATTTCAAAGTCTACAATGTCATCAGGTCTATTCTTTGTAGGGATTATATATACCTATAAAAATATGTTATTGACAATCTTAGAGGTCTTAGATCTCAACTAAACAAAATTGTCACTAAAAAATAAATGTCGACCAAACTATAACTAACTTATCCAATGAAAGCACTTGTGAAAGAATATAGTGTAAGCGGTGGTAATGGATTATTTTATTAAATATTTATATTTATATCTATAATCATAAGCAAAAGATTTAGGGTATTATGTTGTTGAATATTCATTCATACAACACATAAACTACCTAATGGGTCGTTTTTGGGTAATATTATTTGTGTCACGGACGTTTTTTATTTTAAAATAAAATATTTTTAATGAATAAATTGTGATTACTGGTGGAGTTAATAACTGGATAATATATATATTGTATAAAATAAAATAAAAGTTGAGTGACTTTATAGTTAAAAAAAGAAGTTCGATAATTTTTACTGCAAATTAGTATACTACAAGTTGAGCGATCTCTAAAATCAATCCTTTGTTTTATGGATGGTGATTAATTTTTACTTTATTTCACAAAAGTTACCAACTTATTTTTTGCAACAAAATAATCATTCAAATTTAAATTAGTATCAATAAAGTCACCAAACTATTTTTTTAACAATAAAATCACTTTAACTTCATACTGATGTAAATTTGGTGTATATATAAGTATTACGTGAATGGGTAATTGGTGCGGGTATGCCTTATGTTTATATTTAAGCAATATATGTACACGTTATCTCATGTGAAGCTTTTGATCCTCTTCCTTTATTGATATATATACGTTTGACAGAACTCAATAATTTTAATCAAAATTTTATATTTGTATTAAGAAATTTACTAAATCTATATATCTATATAAAGGAGGATCTTCAATCAGTTGATGTGGCATGCCTCTATGATCAGGAAATCTACTTATCTATTTTTGATTTTTTTTCTCTCTATTTTTCCATGTAAATAGATATTAATTAAGGCTGTAATAATTAATAGATTCTAATTAATTGTAAAGAGGAAGATACTTTTCCAAATTTTTATTGTAACCGTCTCATTTCCATGTAAATGCAAATTTTAATTGTAAGTTGGAACCATGTACCAACCTTTCCTCTCCCCACGTCCCTTCATTAACTTCTGAAAATTAATTTATATAACTCCTCACTTTTTCATCTTCTCCTATAAATCTTGAGCTATATATATCATGGAAAAATATTTTTTTGTTTATCAATTGTCTCATGTTTGATGTGAATCATTGACATTTATCAGGTACCTTTTTTTTAATTAATATTTTTTTTTGAAATTTAAATATTAATATATTATAGGATCTTAAGAATGATTTTTGTATCATAATTTTATTTGTAATTAAAAAGCATATTTTTATTCATTTTATTGTTATATTGAAATGAATGAATGTGTCAATTATTACTTTTTCATTNCATATCCACTGGCTTAAGAGAAGAGTGAGACTCTAATTAATGGGGAGAACGATTTTAAAAATTTAAATTTACAGAAAGAATAAATTAATTTGGAATTTCTTATGCAAATTATGTGGGTTATTAATATTTTGTATTGGTTGAGAGAGAGATTTTTTAAGTTCCTAATTATTGTAATTTATAGTATTTTTTATGTATATTTGAGGTTATTAATTTGTTGTGATTTTTAGTACTTTTTGCGCATCATTTTTAAATAATATATGTTATTCATGTTCTAATTCACGTGAATAATCATAAATATTTTCAGTTGTTAATTTATTAGCCAACCAAATTTTCAATATGATTTAAAAATATTTTCAGTTGCTAATTATTGTAATTTATAGTATTTCTTATGTAATTTTCAATAATATATTGTATTCTATTTGTTTAAATTCATGTGACAATGATAGAATTTTAAGAATCAACTAAATCTTTTTAGAAAATTTAATTTCTTTCTACTATATTTTGTAGCTAAAATATAATAAATGAAGTAATTAAATTTGAAAATGTTAAATTTTCAAGGAAGAAATAAAGTGGGAAAAAATAAAAAAGAAACTATGAGGAACAAATAAAGAAGGAAATGAGAATTGTTAATGGGCAATTGGATAACGAAAAGAAAAATTGAAAAACGTGAAATAGGCAGAAACAAGGGTCCACATTTTTCGGCTTGAGGTAAAGCCAAAGGAAAAGATGGGCGGACTCTTAAGTTGACCTACGTGGCGATTTTCCATTGGACTTTTAAGCTGATCTACGTGGCGGTTTTTCATTGTTTTCGTCGGATTGAGGAACTCTCACTTATTTAGAATGATGATACGTTTGACAGAACTCAATAATTTTAATCAAAATTTTATATTTGTATTAAGAAATTTACTAAATCTATATATACATATAAAGGAGGATCTTCAATCAGTTGATGTGGCATGCCTCTATGATCAGGAAATCTACTTATCTATTTTTGTTTTTTTTTTCTCTATTTTTCCATGTAAATAGATTTTAATTAAGGCTGTAATAATTAATAGATTCAAATTAATTGTAAAGAGGAAGATACTTTTCCAAATTTTTATTGTAACGGTCTCATTTCCATGTAAATGCAAATTTTAATTGTAAGTTGTAACCGTGTACCAACCTTTCCTCTCCCCACGTCCCTTCATTAACTTCTGAAAATTAATTTATATAACTCCTCACTTTTTCATCTTCTCCTATAAATCTTGAGCTATATATATCATGGAAAAATATTTTTTTGTTTACAATTGTCTCATGTTTGATGTGAATCATTGGCATTTATTAGGTACCTTTTTTTAAATTAATTTTTTTTTTGAAATTTAAATATTAATATATTGTAGGATCTTAAGAATGATTTTTGTATCATAATTTTATTTGTAATTAAAAAGCATATTTTTATTCATTTTATTGTTATATTGAAATGAATGAATGTGTCAATTATTACTTTTTCATTTGTTTATTTTCTTTAAAATAAAAGTTTAATTGTTTTTATTTTCAGTACTCCACACAACTCTTGACAATTATAACTCCTAAATTAATAGTCAATGACTGCACTTTGAACATCCTTTTTTTACTGCACTTTATAAAAGTCCATTACTAAAAGTGCACGGGACTTTGTGGATTGTGGAAGAAAATATTTAATGGTAAAGAAAAATGAATTCTCAAAAATAAAAAGAAAGGATTTGGGTTGTTTTTATTGGAGTTTTTGTTGGGGCTTGTGTGATTTATATAATCCCTCCCAATCTATCAAGGTCGGCTTTTTATGTAGGTTTTTCTTTGTTACTCTTATTTGTATGATTTTTTAGTTTTTTTATTATCTACTAATACTAAATGACTTTTATCTTATGACTTTTTTTTATTGATTATCGTAATTATAAAATTAGAATGATTCTTTATGATTTACAAAGGAGGATCAAGAAAATTTCAATACTTTTCATATAGATTGAAAACAATAGTGTGGGTAATATTTTTTTTGGGTTTTTGTGTGGTGAAAGCAAGTGTTATGTGATATGAAGAGAAATAGGTGAATTCAAAATTTAAATTTTATGTATTTAATATTTAAAGTTTTTAGTACTAACTTTGATATTTTTTCAGGTTGCGTTTTTGAAGATTCAATTTTTTTTTTTTATGCGTGTGGGGGTGAAAGCAAGTGATATATATATCATGATATTAAGCCGGAGCCATGATTTAAATTTTATATATTTAACGTTTAATGATTTAGCACTAATTTGTTATATTTTTAAGTCATGAGTTCACTTTCATAATTTATTATAGTTTTAATGAATTCTTACATACAAATTTATGTATACCACGAATATACTAAACTAGAAGAATATGCAATGATGAATTAGTTCCTGGATGGTGCTAAAAAAAATGAGTATGTGGTGATCATAAGTTGTCTTCTACTGTTAAGAGTCTTCTTAAATCATTGTTATATATCCACAAAATTCAACATAACATACTATTGTTGTATCTTCAGAAAATTCAACATATATTATCTTATAGCTAACTTCAAATTTTTCATTCTTTTTCTTTTTGTTCTTGCAGATCTCCGAATAATATGCAAATTATTTGAACTTGAAAAAGTGCTTTTAAATTTTAATTAACTAACGATGTAATATATAAACTATAATTTTTTAATTAATTTGTTGCCATCAATTAGTTTTTATTTATTTTTGAATATATTTTTTTTCATTTCTGCTCGTACATCTTATTGTAAGAATAAAGTCTCAAATATTATTGTTAAGCTTTCATAGGAGGCTAACAAATATGTGTACTTTAGTGTACTTACAAATAAAAAAAAATATGCATATTTTCTGTTAAACTGTAAATTTTTAGCGTTTATATATATATATATATTGTAAATATTATCACTTTTTTAAAAAAAAAAAAAAAAGTTAAATATAAGAATTTATTTGAATTATGTAAGAACTTGAAATAGGCAAAACCTCTAAGCATTTGTAACGAATAAATATTTATACAACTTTCTCAAAATTATAAAATGTACTATCGTAGAAATTTAATGAAACTATTGAACACCATTATTACTATATCATGATTATGTGCAAAATACTTTTCTTTTTAAGATATAATTTTTTTTTTTAATTAAGCAAAAGAATGTCACTACACCAGAACACAAATAATGATGTTGAAAATTTAAGGGAATCTCTTTTTTTTTTTTGGATGAACTTTATTTTCTAACAACTAAGTTTTAGGTAATGAAAGGTTAAACAAATTAAAATCTAATTTATTTGGATTTGAAGACTATATAATTATTTTAAAATATTTTTAATTTTTTGAAATAGTAAAAGATTAGTTTGTAAATCCAAAGAGATCTTTCTTAACCGCGCGAAGCGTGGCCAAGTTTCCTAGTATGTTATATGTATAAATAAGTTATCCAATATTCACTAAGTTGCCCTTTTTATGATCCAAAAATCATAAATTTAAAATTTTAGATTCACCGGATCATCATGTGGAACTTCTAATTGATTATTCAAATCCTTGACATCATTATCAAGTCCCATAATGCTAATATTTCTTTATAGAGTTATTTACAATGGTGGACATTTTCTTTAATTTCAACGAGGTATCGAATCAAGTGAGAGCACTAAAGATTTGTTGAATATTATTGCAAGTAGTGGATCATTGAATTATGGGAGAATTATTTAATTTTTTATTTTAGATAAATAAATTAGGGATTTGGCAAATGGATATGATCATTTTGTTGAATATTAATAGTACAAATCATTATTTAGTTTGACACCCAAGAACTTTCCATCCACAGAAACTACAAAGTATTCAATTGGTTTAGGTCATTAAATTTCAGAATATCATCAAGTTTTAGGATCAATACATGTTATTGACCATTATGTTATATTTTTGAATATCCAATAACGCAAAGGCAATTTATAATTTGGAGTCAACCTACTATATCTTGTAAATAGGCCAAAAAGTTCAAATATATTACTAAACTTTGAAAAATAATCTATGTATATCATCGGTTAATAAGTAAGGTAAAATATGTCCCATCGTTATAAAATTTGTCCAAATACCCTTATTCATTAATGAGAAAAATGTATAAAATAACAAACTATTAAATCAAATTAAATGTTATAACCACGGTTTCATTTAATTGTAATCCATAGCAAACACTTGTCATTCGCCTCTTTCCACAGAGAATCTCGCTCGCCACTCTCCCTCGCCCCTCTCACTTTATACAAACACAACTGTATAAATTGCGTTTGTGTTTGTATAAAGCGAGAGAAAACTGTATATACAAATATAAATACATATATTTTTGTCCCATACACTTATAACTATACAAATACAGATCTTTCCCTACCAGTTCTCTTTTGCCTTTCTCTTTCTCGCTTTATACAAATACAAATTATACAAATTACAATGTATAATATGTGTTGTATAAAGCGAGAGAGATTTGATATACAAATGTTTTATTTCTATTCGATTGTATACAAATTCAAATTTTATGCAGATATACAAACACAATCATTGATACATATGCATAATAGTTATATAGATACAATTATCTAACCAATATACATACACAATCGCTGCCCTTTTAAACAAACAAGAGGCCTGACAGTGATTTGTACAAATCTGATGCTCCATAGCAAACATAAAATTTGCTATAGAGCGCAATTATGCAAACGATAGTTATAACATACAAATATGATTTTTATGTTTGCTAAGCCTAAAATTTACTCTTCATTAACTGCAAAAGGTTCCTTATTGCAAAAGCTTTCCCATAAGGAACCTTTTTCTACCTGACAAAAGTCTCAAATTTGTTCTTGAACTTTGCAAAATGGTTTAATTGAAGCCTTTTGTTTTGTATATATGAAAAAGTCAGGTATTGGAAAACTTCAACCATTAATAAATAAGGATATATTTGGACCAATGGTAAAATAAGAACAACATATCACATCAATTATTGACAGATGCCATAATTGACCCAATTTCCAAAATTTAGTGGCATATATAAACTTTTTCGCACATTATATTAATATTCCAAAGTAACCAAATCAAATATAAACAGATTATATACCATATTACGTATTGCTTTCTCTAATATATCGTATCAAAACGACCTCTAAGTTTGTTAAGTTGCACTTAGTATTATAGTGCAACAATTGATTTGTAGAAATATTCATATGTTTGCATTGACACACATCGATTTGACCACTTTGTTCCATATTTTAATGCAATTGAAGTTGCGATAGACACTTGTAAGTTGTATATGAAGTTTGACCTCTCCGGGCTCCAAGTGGAAAAAATGGCATAGCATGACAATTCATAGTCTTTATTGACAACAAATAGCCCAGTTTAAACTTTTTAGCAAAAAAAAGATTTTTTAATATTTATTTAATATTAAATAGTCACATTCTCTTTTTTTAAAAATTGATTTATTTTCCTTATTTTCTCTCTCTATTTCCTAGGAGTTAGCACGTTTGCTTTTATTGTTTCTTTTCTCTCTCTCCTTATAATTTATAAACAAAAAGAATTATGGTATTTTTCAATTTCTCTCTTTCTTCCTTTTTTTTCTCCCTCTTTCAAGTTTAGGATTTCTATTTTCTTCTCTAAAATATTTCCATTAAAGATCAATCACAACAATAACTCTTCACAATAAGTAAATAAAATCATAGTATCATACCAATTTTTTTTATATTGATTGTTTGGGTTATTTTTTTTTTAAAAGTTAAAATTTTCTACATTCTTTATCTTGTAGTTAGATGCAAGATTTTTTTTCTTTTGAAAAACTTTCATATTTGTATTATAATTCTACAACGTTTTCTTCCCCAAAAAATTGCAACGTTTCGTGATTTCTGGAATTGACATTTTTTCAATTTTTAATAAATAATTAATTAATATATTTATGACAATTTTTTAAAATATTAAATTTCATTGATTGAATTTGATAATGAATATTTATTTTGTCTCCAATAAATGTATCTAAATTTGTTAATGAATACAAACGAACACATATATAACAATATAATTTTTTCTAAATTTGTTAATGAATTTTGTTGATTGCATTCCAAAATAGTAATGCAAGCAACTGTATACCTATGTAAAATTGGAAAGATACTAATGCAAACAAATGTATACCAATTTATAAATGAATATAGACGAATGTATCCAATACAAATGTATACTTATGTAAATTTGAAAGATATTAATGCAAATAAATGTATACAAATTTATTATGAATACGAACAAATGTATCCAATACAAATACAAAATTAGAAAGATATTAATGCAAACAAATGTATACCAGTTTATAAATGAGTATGGATGAATGTATCCAATACAAATGTATACATATGTAAAATTTGGAAGATATTAATGCAAGTAAATATAAATGTATACCAATTTATTATGAATACAAACAAATGTATCCAATATGGATTGAGTTCAAAGGCAAAATAATTGCTAGGTAATGAACTCATAGGAATACCTTTGAAATAAGAATAATCATAATCAAAATATTATTTGCTAATTTTAAGAAAAGATATAATTCTAAACAATATTTTGCTAGTTTTAAGTGGAAATGATTGGAAGATAGAATAGAGATGGTATTAATTTTCTTTTATTATTTTTGAAAATACGAAATAATTTGAAAGGAGAGAGGAATAATCTTTTGCTAGTTTTAAGGATAAATGGTTGGAAGTTAGAAGAAGGATGTAATTAATTTTCTTTTATTATTTTAAAAAAATACGTAATAATTTGAAAGAAGAGATAATTCTAAATTATTTTTTGCTAGTTTTAAGGAGTAATGGTTGGAACTTGGAAGTTAGAAGAGAGATGATATTAAATATCTTTTATTATTTTAAAAATAATTTAGAATATGTATATATTACTTTTATTTAGGCTAATATGTGCCAATTATTTATTTATTTATTAATTACTAATTAATATTGGGCTATATTTTGCCAATTGTATGTAACACTTGTCTATCTGTGTTAATTCCTCGAGATTTTAAATAAAGGTAGTAAAACTGTAAAAGTGGCTCCTAGTGCAAATTCTCCACACTTCCCTTCTAGATTACTCTTTTTCAGTTTCATTCGTACAGAGACCCAACGTGAGAAAAAACCGCAAGACCCACACATCCCTATAAAGCATCGTCTTTTCAAATTCACCGCCCGGTTACTCTCATTTCTCTCAATTTCTCAATAACATGAAACACAGGTTCTGCAATTTCAATTCCCTATGATCAGAGAATGATCACATACTTGAGAAGAGGATGCATTTATGTGAATTTCTCGGGTTTGTGTTAGGGTTTGTTCTTTGCGTGAGTACATGTACTTACGGAGAATCATCGAAATGTTTGACGGTATATAAAGAAGGTGGTGCACCTGCCGTGTTTAAATCTCCGAAATGCCCTCGCTGGAAGCTGCCAGAATATGGTTCGGAACAATGGTCGAAATTGCCGAATGCTAGGTGCCAAACTGCCTTACATCAAGGTCGCCGCAAGTCTCAAGAAGATCGAATTCTCTGTGCTCTCGATATTCACATCCCTTTCCCCAGTAAATTTTCTGTTTCAACTTTTACTTTTGGTATATTTTTTGTTTGCTAATATGCACATTACTTTATCTGTGAACCTATTATATGAATTGTTATTTTTTGGTAATTTAGCATGCTCCAAGACTTTTATTATTTAATCAATCCAATTTTTAGTTTAATGGCATAAAAACTCATATTTTAAAATGTTACTACTTATTTCTGTCTTAGATTGTATCAATTGTTCCAGTTGAGTATTTAAAGCAAAATTATGAATGACAGAAAAATTGGTGAAATAAAGAAAAAGGTATTAGGGAAAGTTTGTGTTAATTATCAAGAAAACAAAGCCTCTTTTGTGTGTTTATCAAACTTCAAATGGAAATTGTGGGTTGGTTGCAGCTTGGCGGAGAAAAAATAGCATTTCCTTGTTATTAGATCTTTACTAGATTAAATATTAGGGGTAAACAAAATGGGGTTCTCAAAAGTGAGCGTGTAGTTGAGTGCAAATTCTGATTCTAATCCCTGACCAGTGACTTCTCCTCATATGTTTTTCTTTTTTCTTTTGATTTGGTTGTCTGAATTTTGCACTGCGCTGTTATTTATAGAATAGTAGTAGAAGATTTAAATTACTAGGCGTTCCTTCCACCTCAAAATGTATGTCCCTCATTTGTGCAATCACATTGTCCATTTTCTTATGAGAAGATATTTTCACTCATAATACTCTTTAAAAGATACATAAGACCTACTTTTATGTTTTGTAATACAACCTTTATCTACTCTACTTTAAGAAAACTAAAGCACTTACATGTGCTTTAATAAAAAACAAACTAAAGCGCTTACAACCATAAGTTCTCCTAACAATGTGAAGTTTCATTACTTGGTATTAAGTCAAATTAAGACAATTTAAGAAAAGTGGGGGCCCTATTTCATATGGGAACATATGGAGCCATATGGTGTTTCTTTAGCTTTATAGAATGGAGTAGAAAAAAAATATTTAGAAAACTTGAGTGGATGCCTTGCAAATTTTGTAGAGTTGATCAGTTGATAAGGTTTGAAACTGTATAGAACAAAAAATGAACTCTACTTTGGTATAAACCAAAAAAGAGAAATGGACTTCCCATTTGATGAATTGAATAGTATCATAGATGTTTAGAACTATTTAATTTCCTAGATTAAGCATACTAGATACGTATGCTTTGGAGCTTAACCTAGGCAATGGCAGTTTAAAGTGTCAATAAATCGGTTCTAACTTCTAGGCCCTACCAGTAGTACTAGTTTCAAATAGCTCTAGTAGAATCTAACCTATTGTAAGACCCCACCTTACTCACGATGCTGTGTAGACATACTTTTAGAATAGGAATAGGAATCGAATTTTATGTAGTGTCTTACGTGGAGAAGGATTGTAATGTAGTGTTGATAAATAGGATTCAGTGTAATAATGTAGAATATACAATTCAATAATATTTTCCTAAGTCTTTATTACTCACATGGTATCAAAGCAACCATGAGAAAACATCGAGACAAAAAGATATTCGCTGTGCCTTCTTTTTCGGTGACTATTTAGTGTCTGTTTTGTGTCACCTCTCTTTAGGTAAGTGTTGCGCAAAAATCAACGCTACCACAAGGTTTAGGGAACTCTGGTGAGCAAGCCCAAGAAAATGCTCCAATAGAAGCCTTTTTATGCGTCTCCACGTGCAACTCAAAAGTCTTTAGCCGACGTATTGAAGTAGATCCTTTTCCCTGGGAGTCTCCCAACCCTTCCAAAGCTATTCTTTGCATTTTCTGCTAATTTCGATTGTCGTAACCCTAATCCAATGCCCTTGCCAGTTTTCTAACAATCTTTGTGAACTTTTATTATACTTATAGGGACTCGATTGAAGTTTCTTTGCAATCTTTGAGAAGATTCCAGCTCCTGAACTACTTAACGATTTTCTTTGACACTTTTCCTGACCAACATCAACCTCAAAGTCACTTTCTTTCTTTAGACCCTCCTTCAAGACAACCATGTCTTTTTGGCTCAAAAAACATGGGAATTGAAAGTTCCCTATGATCACTTCAGAACTATTAATGGAAAGTCCAAACTATTTAGCTAGCGCTTCCTCGGTTTAGTTGTCGTTTAAGAGTCAAGGTGTTATAGACCACTTAACAAAAAAGGGCTAGTTTGGTAGATGAAAAGGCAAAGGCTAGTGAGGTAGATTAGAAGGCCAAAATGTAGTAGGAGAAGACTGACATTCAATTATGTAGTCTTGTGGCAATCTATTGATACCAAGTTGATGCCCTTGTTTCGCCCATTCTAGACATGTTATTCAGTTTAGGGAAAGACTCGTGTTTTTATACACTAATGACGTATCTCATAATTATGATGTGATATCACGGATGACCAATTTAAAGAAACAAGAATCAAGTGTCTAATTACTTACTTGAGACATGTACAAACAATCATGGAGGAATTTAAGAGGTTGATACCGGTCACTACAAATGCTGGAAAAAAACAAGAGCATAGACATACATTGTTTATAATTCTTACACTTGTTGGACTTCCTAGTGATGTTGATTCAGTGTGTGATTAGAGTTTGGCTAGTCTACGGTTCCTACAATTGATGAACTATTCTCTTGTTTACTTAGCCTTGTCGTGACTCCTAATCACACCGTGGTCTCATCACCAACCATTGACTCATTTTTTCTTACATCTCAAACCATAAAAAATTGAATATCTTAGTTTATGGAAAATCGATAAGGATGAGATCGTTTTGGAAGATCTTGACCTAAGTGTAGGTATTGTAAAAGTCTTGGACACACTCGTGGCGTATGTTATTCACTACATGGTCGACCACTGAAGTCTGACAATGTTGGTAATCAGGGGTTCTTATTATCTGAAGAGGAATATAATGACTTCCTTGAGTATCATATCAAGTAAGCAGACATCTCCACAAGTAGCCTCACACAACCTGATACTTTTGTTGTTGTGTCTAGTACCCTTCGAAGTGGGTTATGGACTTATGTATTTTTATCATATTTTGGTAACAAATCACTTTTGTCAAATGTTTTTTATTCATAGTATCTTTTTTTTTATGACAAGGGAAACCCGCAGTGCGCACAGGGTAAAACCTCTAATCTTATGCAATAGTTCGCATACCACATAGGAGAGGCAACCCGCACTAGGCAAGCCCGGTGCGATGAGCTCGACCCAGTAGGCAAACCCCTAGCTTTCGCTAGCAAGGGGTTTCAAACTTGAGACCTCCAACATGAAAGTCCCAAGCCACACATAGCAAACCCCTTGCTTATATTGCTCAGTCTGACGCCCCCAAGGCCAAGCTCGAGTGCCAAAAGGTGGAGGATTTGTGACTTAGGTCGCAGGTTCAAGCCCCACACCATGCTAAGCGAAGCCCGGTATTTAAGTGGAGAAGGGTAGAGGGGCGGGCCCATTATCCACCGAGTTTAGAAGGCTGTGATTGGTCCAAGGGTGGCGGGTCACAGACGGATTTCTCAGTTATCAAAAAAAAATATTGCTCAGTCTGACAATGTTGGTCATCAGGGGTTCTTAGTATTTTCATGTTGTTACTTTAGCCAATGGATCCAAGCACAACCTAAAAGAGTTGACAAGGTAATCTTTTATCATTTGTATTTCAAAACTCTCTATTCTTTATGTCCCTAATTCTTCTTTTAATCTTGCATCTGTCAAAACTAGAAATTGCGCCATAATATTTATGATGATTCTATGTTATGCAATACTGCAGTATAGGGCAAACTATTGACGCAGGGCTTGAATCACAAGGCCTCTACTATCGTATTTCTCCTAATTCCTCCATAATATGCCTCGTTAAAGATCCTCCTGACCTATTCACATACATTTGGATATCTAAGCTTATTCAAGTTGCAAAAGATGGTGCCTAGTTTGTCCGGCCTATCTACATTAGATTGTGAGTCGCGTCAATTTGGAAACCTACCCACACTACCTTTCCATATAGTGCTGAGATGTTTTTTCATTATGATATTTGGGTCCTAGTAGAGTTGGTTCAAACTTAGGATTTTGTTGTTTTGTTAGTTTCATTGATGATTATTCAAGGTGTACTTGGATTTTCAAAGTGGAAGATCGTTCCGAATTTATTTTCTATGTTCAAGAGTTTTTGTGTTGAAATGCAAAACCAATTTGGTGTTTCTTATTCACACTTTGTGTATGATAATGTCTTAGAATACTTATCCTCCAAGTTTTGGTAGTTTATGACTCACCAAGGAATTATTCATCAGACATCTTATCCGTATACCCCTCAATAGAAAGGGGTAGTAGAAAGGAAGAATAGACATCTCATTGAGACCGATGACACTCTTCTCATTGAATTCTATGTTCCGCTACAATTTTGGGACGATGGAGTTCTCACGTCTTGTTATTTAATTAATCAGATGTCCTAATCTCTCATTCAAAATCAAATTCCTTAGTCCATATTGTTTCCTAAATCACCTTTATGCTCTCTTTCTCCTCGTTTCTTTAGGAACATATCTTGTTCATTGCTTAGCTTCGGGAAAAGATCAATTAGCCCCATGTGCTCTCAAATGTTTCTTTCTTGGTTATTTTTGGGTTCAAAATGGTTATTGTTGTTACTTGCACATTCATCAGTACCTTAAGTCAGCCAATGTCAAATATTTTGAGTCTCGACCTTAATTTACATCTTCTTCCTATCATCATTATATTTTCGAGGTCTTACCTATTCAGACTTTTTGAGGAATCTACGGTTACTTTTACATTTCTAGTCACAATGCCATTTTTGACCTTATTATCGTCATCCTCATCCAACATCAGGACCAAATGATTCATGTCATGTGTCGGACCCTGCACCTACTGCAGACTTGTCTCCTCCTAGTCAATCGACTGCATTTCCGAAATGTTTAAGATCCACTCATAATACCAACCTCCATTATACATTTTTAAGTTATCATTGTCTATCATCACCCAATTATGCATTTATATCATCTTTGTCCTCTATTTTCATCCCTATGCCGCAAACATGTGAAGCACTTCCACATCCAAGATGGAGGCAGGCTATGATTGAACAGATGTTTGCTTCACATTTGGGAGTTTGGCATGAGTCTTTGTGAAGTTGATCATTTTGTGTTTTATTGCGTTCCGCATCAAATGTGTGTATTTATTAGGTGGTTTATGTTGATGATATTGTTATCACCGACAAATCAACATCTCTTTCAACATTCTTAGACTAAAGGCCTCACTAGGCTGAAGTATTTTCTCCGAATTAAGGTTGCTCAGTCCAGATCAAGTAATATTATTTCACAAAGAAAGTATGCCTTAGACATTTTTGTAAAGGTATGTATGATGGGATGTAGACCCATTGATGATACTATGGATTGGAGTGCTAAACTCCTGCTAGGACAAGGGAACCACTCAGTGATCCCGGAAGATATAGACGGTTGGTTGGTAAGTTAAATTATCTCACTGTGACTAAACTTGACATTTCTTTTCCTATGAGTGTTGTGAGTCAGTTTATGGATTTTCCTTGTGATAGTCATTAAGATCTAGTGTTTGGATTCTCCGATATATAAAGTCAGCTCCAGGTAAAAGACTACTCTTCGAGGATCAAGGCGATAAGCAGATCATTGGATATACAAATGTTGATTGGGCACCTTTTGATAGACGTGTTCTATATTCGGATATTGTGTTTTAGTTGGAGGTAATTTGGTGTCCTGGAAGTGTAAGAAACATAGTGTGGTTCCTCGATCTAGTGTTGAAGTAGGATTTCGAGCTATGACATCAGGAAATTTTGAACTAGTTTGGAATAAACAGTTGCTCAGAGAACTAAAATTTGGGGAAATTAGTTAGATGGAACTTGCGTGTGAGTGTGATAACCAAGCGGTCCTTCCTATCGCATCAAATCTGGTATTTTATGAGAGGACTAAGCACAGTGATTGTCATTTTGTCACAGAAAAGATATTCTCGGTAGTATTGTTACAAAATTTTTAAGTCAAGTGATTAGCTTGCAAACATTTTCACCAAGTCTCCTATTGGTACTCTGGAATAAGTTTGTTACATATGACTTGCGTGCACTAGCTTGAGGGGGAGTGTTAGAATAGGAATAGGAATAGGAATACGATTGTTTATTCTGTCCTACGTGGAGAAAGATTGTAATGCAGTGTCTATAAATAGGGTTCGGTATAATAATGTGGAATACATAATTTAGTAATAATTTCCTGAGTCTTTATTTCTCACACTATGTTCTTATTTCTCCCTATGGTTCACTATTTTCTCTAAAATTTTCTCATATTATGCAGGTAGTGATGGTATTACTGAGGTTACTGTTGGTGTTGTCGCAGTTTTTGATGGTCATAATGGTGATGAAGCAAGTGAAATGGCATCAAAGCTATTGCTACAGTATTTCACATTGCATACATTTTTTCTTCTTGATGCAACATTTTCAGCTCTTTCAAGGAAAATGATTGGGCTCTTACCAAATGAAAGAGGACAGAGTACTCTTCAAGACCTGAACTGGGAACTGGAAGAGTTGAACGTTGGGAGGTGTCTTCTACATACCTACACTCTCTGCTTTTTCGTCGTCCTCTCGAAAGCAAACATATTTCTTTTTACTAAAATAACTCTTATCAATTATGAGACATTGAAACGTGGAAAAGTTGTTTGTAAGGTGATATGTTGTTCAGTCCCTTTTTCATGGTAAACACATGAAAACCAACAAACATACTTTAAAGAATGCTATGGACTGCTCCTCTTTTCCACTATTCTATAGAAAACTCACTAAACAAGTAAACAAAAACATAGAAAAAAGTAGGGCACCTTTGTTGATTATATCCAAGGCTTGACAAAGACGAGCAAAAGTTCCTGATTCCTGTTATGGAGTCTTTTAATGGCTGGTGCAGCATTGCTAGTTTAATTCCGCATACAGGAACATGGCAGTGAGAGTAGATGATCCTTAGATCCTCAATATTACTGTGTCAAAGGGGAATAATCTTACTTATTATATACAACAACAACATACCTAGTGTAATCCTCTGGGGAGGGTAGAGTGTACACAAACCTTACCCCTACCTTGAGAGGTAGAGTGGTTGTTTCTGTTAGACCCTTGGCTCATGAAAAAAAAAAACTCAAAGCAGGTCGAATAATCTTACTTTATTATATGTGTAATTTTAAGTCTAAACTTGAATGATATTTTAAGCTATAGTCTACTTTTTGATTTTATTTGCTATTATAGGGTTTCATTATCTGTATTTACTTATCCAATGGCATCTCATATTGTCCAAACTAATTTCATGATCTACTTATCCAAGGAAAGCTGTAATTTTTTCTCTGTAGGCTCAAGCTGACTGTTTCATCAATCATTGATCGATCTTTTCACTTGGAAATATTGAGGGAAGCATTGCTAAGGGCAATTGATGATATTGACTCTGCATTTTCAAGGGTAATCTCTTAAGTTGTATCTTTTTTGTTAGGCTGATCAGAGTTAAATCTTTATTATTATTTGTCTTAATTTAAACTTGTCTGATTTTGAAGGATGCTTTTAGACACAATTTTGGTTCTGGCTCTACCGCCACAGTTATTCTTACGGCAGAAAATCAAATTTTAGTTGCCAATATTGGAGATTCAAAGGCATTTTTATGCTCTGAAGAATTTAAATCTCAAGAAGAGTCTAAAGGTTAGAAAAGTCCTTCTTTCAGGCTCTATGTCTAGTAATAATCTCCATGCTCTATACTCATATGTTATATATAATGTCCTTAATTATAACAAAACTCATATTTTAGTGAGCAATGGAATGCCTCTAAACTTGGATTAAGGCCATTGTGGTGGGCTCTTTCAGTGTGTGGACTGTTAGCGGAGGTAGTTATCTTAATCCATTTTTGCTTGCAGCTAATTTATTGAGGTTGTATAGGCAAACAAGAGGCTTTGGAATTTTCGAACCTGTGAAGAACTTCCGAAGCTTCAAGTTGGCAGCTCCTGACCAGTGGCCTTTTCTGATTGCTAAGGAACTGACTAGAGATCACCATCCAGATAGGGATGATGAGAGGTCTCGAGTGGAGACGGCAGGAGGACATGTTTCTAAGTGGGGCGGCGTAGCTAGGGTTAATGGTCAATTGGCTGTTTCTAGAGCAATAGGTGATGTTTATTTTAAAAGGTAAGTTTCACATTTTGGAGGAAGATCTTTGTAAATATATTCCCACCATTGCTTCATCTGCAGATTTGTGTTGGACTTGTGTGCATAAATTTTTGTGCATCCTAATTGGTGAAGTTGGATGCATGCTTTGATTGATCTGTGTATTTAACTGTTGAACTAGAAGACATGCATTGATTCATCCGCTTTATTTTTCCTGTACAGTGCTAGTAAACTAGGAAATTTCAAGAGACCTATTTTAACTTGACATATGACTAATCAATTTCTTCATGTTTTTATCAGTTATGGTGTTATATCTGCTCCTGAAGTCACTGATTGGCAACCTTTGACAGCCAACGACTGCTATTTGGTGGCAGCATCTGATGGCGTTTTTGAAAAGCTTAGCTCACAGGATATTTGTGACATATTATGGAATTTACACGCTGATTTCGCTGTGCAATCTGAACTCGCTTATTCATGTTCATACTCCTTAGCTGACTGCATAGTGAATGCTGCTTTTGAAAAGGGTAGTATGGATAACATGGCAGCTGTTATCCTTCCAGTTAGATTGAATGATTCAATGCAAGCAGTAGCGAAGAAACCCCCTGCAGGAATGAAAAAATTCGATTGCTTATCTTCAGGAGATAGTAATTATATTTCTCAACATTCAGGTAAATTTGAGTGCTCTTCATCTTCTTACTTGTGAGACCACAAATGACTATGAGAGGGAAACAAGTAATTCGGGAATCGGGAAGAGATTTGAACATGGAATAATTAAAATGGTTTGTATCAACATCTAAATTTGTTTAATTTTATCTTTATTTAAAAATTAATCAATATAAAATTTAATAAATGAAGAATTAAATCTCATATCCAAACAATTAGAAAAAATATTAATTTACATTATATTGTGAAAACTGCTTATGTGATGAAACACACTCCAAAAGCTAATGATGGTGGTAGTTGGCGACAGTGGGTCGGTGATGATAATTCATAATTGTGGTTAGTGGATTGGCAGTAGTAATTGTGTTATGGTAGCTGATGGCGGTTGTGGTGGTGGCCAAAGGTGACAACTGTGGAATGATGGCTGATGGTGATGATTTGCAATAGAGATGGTTCTGTTACCATTCTAAAAAAAAAACAATAGAGATGGTTGATATTGGTGGCTGTGCAGTGGATGTTGTTGTTAACAACTTGTTAGCGATGGTGGTGGTCGATGGTCGAGGTGGTGACTGGTGGCGAAGATGTTAGTTGTGGTGGTTGTGTAACAATATCTCCAAAGATGAGTTAATTAGGGTAAAATCAGTTTAATTCCCAATAAGGCAGTCTCACATATTTAAGAATTGGCAAATATTTTGGGATGCGAAGTGGAGAATCTGCCAATGACTTGTCTTGGAATGCCATTGGAAAATAAGCACCAAGTAGTAGAGATACGGGATGGTGTAATGGAGAAAATAGAGAAAAAGTTAGCTAGATGGAAAACCCAATATTTTTCTTTTTGGTGTACACTCACTTTGATTAAATCATTGCTAGACTCTCTTCCCACATATGTGATTCACTTTTTTCTATTATCCTCCAAGATTGTCAAAAAACTGGACAAACTAAGGAGGACTTTTCTAGGGGAAGCATGTAAAGAAGGAAGTGGCTACAAGTTGGTGAAGTGGGAAACATATTATTGAACAAGAAGAGGGGTGGTTTGGTAATCAGGAACTTAAGTATACAGAATAATTGTCTAATGATGAAATGGCTATGGAGATACAGTGGTGAGGAACATTGTTATGGTCCCTTGATATGGATCTGGTTATGGGGCAATGTAGTGTGAAGTACTCAAAAACTTGATTAATTTTCTGCTCCCTTTCCATTGAATTAAAATAACTTAAATACAACATTGGTGGATTAACCACCCACCTAATAACAAGGAAATAACTTNGTAACAATATCTCCCGAGAGTATCTTTTCTCTGACAAAGTGACAGTCAATCTCAATGTGCTTAGTCCTTTCATGAAACACTGGATTTGATGCGATATGAAGAGCCGCTTGATTATCACACACAAGTTCCATCTGATCAACTTTGCCAAATTTTAGTTCTCCCAGCAACTGTTTGATCCAAACTAGCTCACAAGTTGCTGTCGCCATTGCTCGATATTCTGATTCTGCACTAGATCGAGCAACCACATTCTGTTTCTTACTCTTCCACGACACCAAATTACCTCCTACTAAAACACAATATCCGGATGTCGAACGTCTGTCAGAGGGTGATCCTGCCCAATCAGCGTCTGTATATCCAATGATATGCTCATGGCCTTGATCCTCAAATAGTAGTCCTTTACCGGGAGTTGACTTTATGTATTGCAGAATACGAACAACTGCTTCCCAATGACTATCACAAGGGGAAGTCATAAACTGACTTACAACACTCACAGGAAAAGAGATGTCAGGTCTAGTCACTGTGAGATAATTCAACTTTCCAACAAGCCGTCTGCACCTTTCAGGATTACTAAGTGGCTCCCCCTGTCCTGGAAGGAGTTTAACATTCGGATCCATAGGAGTGTCAACAGGTCTACATCCCATCATTCTTGTCTCCTCAAGAATGTCTAAGGCATACTTGCGTTGAGAAATAACAATACCTGATCTAGACTGAGTAACCTCAATACCTAGAAAATACTTCAATCTGCCTAGGTCTTTAGTTTGGAAGTGCTTAAAGAGATGTTGCTTCAAATCGGTGATACCATCTTGATCATTACCGGTGATAACAATATCATCAACGTAAACAACCAAATAGATACATTGACTTGGTGCAAAATGCCGATAAAACACAGAGTGATCAGCTCCACTACGAGTCATGCCAAACTCCTGAATTACTGTGTTGAACTTCCCGAACCAATCTCGAGGAGACTGTTTTAGACCATAGAGTGACCTGCGCAATCGACATACAAGGCAACTAGACTCCCCCTGAGCAACAAAACCAGGTGGTTGCTCCATATAGACTTCTTCCTCAAGATCACCATGCAGAAAAGCATTCTTAATGTCCAACTGATGAAGAGGCCAATGACGAACGACAGCCATAGATAGAAAAAGAGGAACAAATGCAATTTTAGCCACAAGAGCGAAAGTGTCACTATAATCTAGCCCAAATATCTGAGTATACCCTTTGGCAACAAGGTGAGCCTTAAGTCGATCAACCTGACCGTCTGGACCAATTTTGACTACATAAACCCAACGACAACCAACAGTAGATTTACCTGCAGGAAGGGAGACAAGCTCCCAAGTACCACTCTTATGTAAAGCAGACATCTCATCAACCATAGCCTGCCTCCATCCAGAATGAGAAAGTGCTTCACCTGTAGTCTTAGGAATGGAAATAGAGGACAAAGACGACACAAATGCATAATGGGGTGATGATAGACGATGATAACTTAAGAAGGTATAATGTGGGTTAGTATTTCGAGTGGATCGTATACCTTTTTGAAGTGCAAGCGGTTGGCTAGGAAGAGGCAAGTCCGCAGTAGGAGCAGGGTCCGGCGCATGACATGAATCATCTGGGACTAGGGTTGGACGTGGACGGCGATGATAAGTTAGTAGTGGTGGCACTACAACTGGGGATGTAGAAGTAATCGTAGATTCCTCAAAAGTTGGCACAAGTAAAACCTGAGGTATGGGTAAGACCATAGAGACATCAGGATGATCAGAAGATGTATAGTAAGGCTGAGACTCAAAAAATGTAACATCAGCGGACATAAGGTATCGATGAAGATCATGTGAATAACAATGATACCCTTTTTGGACTCGAGAGTAACCAAGAAAGGCACATTTGAGGGCATGAGGAGCTAATTTATCTTTTCCTGGGGCTAAGTTATGAACAAAGCATGTGCTCCCAAAGACACGAGGAGGGATAGGATAGAGATGTGAATGAGGAAACAATATGGAATGTGGAACCTGATTCTGCATAGAAGAAGAGGGCATTCTATTTATCAAATAACAAGACGTAAGAACTGCATCTCCCCAAAAACGTAGTGGAACATTGGATTCACGGAGAAGAGTACAAGCGGACTCAATAAGATGCTGATTTTTTCTTTCATCTGCACCGTTTTGTTGAGGGGTGTATGGACAAGTAGTCTGGTGAATAATGCCTTGGTGAGTCATAAACTCCTGAAATTGGGAGGATAAGTATTCTAAGGCATTATCACTACGAAAAGTACGAATAGAAACACCAAACTGATTTTGTATTTCAGCAAAGAAACTTTTGAAATTAGAAAATAACTCAGAACGATCTTTCATTAAGAAAACCTAAGTACATTTTGAATAATCATCAATGAAACTAACACAATAACGAAATCCTAAGGTGGAACTGACTCTACTAGGACCCCAAATATCAGAATGAACTAATGAAAAATAGACTCTGAACGACCCTCAGTACTACGAGAAAACGTAGCACGAGTGTGTTTCCCAAGTTGACACGACTCACAATCTAATGTGGATGAACTAGACAAACTAGGCACCATCTTTTGCAGTTTGGATAGACTCGGATGTCCCAAACGTTTGTGAATTAGATCTGGGGAATCTGTAACGGAGCATGCTGCTAAGGAATTTGAAGAGGTAAGATAGTAAAGGCCTTGTGATTCATGTCCTGTTCCAATCATCTGTCCCGTACTGCTGTCCTGCATGAGAAAAAAATCATCGAAAAAAGTTATGCTACAATGTAGGGCTTTCGTCAAACGACTAACAGATGCTAGATTAAAAGGAGAACCAGGGACATAAAGAACAGAGTCTAGGGTGACAGAAGATAGGGGTTTGGCTTTTCCAACCCCTTTTGGTTTTGTTTGGATCCCATTGGCTAAAGTAATAGCTGGAAGAGATTGTGAATAAACAATATCAGATAAAAGTGATTTATTACCAGAGATATGATCAGAAGCCCCAGAGTCCATGACCATGTTCCAAGAGTACTAGATTGCGACACACAAGCAAAAGAACTGCCCTCAACAGAGACATCAGGTTGTGCAACCGAAACTACTTGTGGAGGCGTTTGCTTATTTGCATGATACTGAAGGAACTCATCATATTCTGTCTGAGCAATATGAGCATTATTGGATGGTTGATTAGGTTGAGCACCATATGCTACTGGTGGAGATGTCTGTTTACTTGCGCGATTTCGAAGGAACTCATTATATTCCTTTAGAACAATAGGATCATAACTGGGTGGTGGACCATGCAAAATATAACATATATCACGAGTGTGTCCAGGCTTATGACAATGACTACACTTGGATCGAGGTTCCCCAAAACGCCCTCTCCCTCGCCGATTCTCCATAGATTGATATGTACGCTTTTCAAAGGTTTGAGATGCGAGAATAGATGAGTCAACAGTGGGTGATGAAACTACCTTGTGACTGGGAGGTGCCGCAAGACGAAGGAGACGAGAGAATAATTCATCGATTGTAGGAACTGTAGGGCTAGCTAAAATCTGATCACGTACAGAATCATGATCAGGAGGAAGTCCAGCAAGAGTAAGAACTAGAAACAATGTTTGTCTGTGTTGTTGTTTTTCCACATTCGTAGTAATTGGCATCAATGTGTCAAATTCCTCCATGACTGCCTGTACCTGTCCCAAGTAAGTAGACATATCGGATTCTTGTTTCTTTAAGTTGGTCAATCGAGATATTACATCATAGAATCGAGATATGTCATTAGTGTATGAAGCACGAGCCTTTTCCCAAACTGTATAACACGTCTGGAATGGGCGAAACAAGGGCATCAACTTGGAATCTATAGAACGCCATAGGAGACTACATAATTGAGCATCTACTTTCTCCCATTGTGCTTTGGCTTTTGCATCTTCCTCACTAGTCTTTGCCTTTACATCTACCACATAAGCCTTATTCGTTAAGTGATCTTGGACACCTTGACCCTTGCACCACAGCTCAACCAAGGAAGCCCAAGATAAATAGTTTGAACTTCCCAATAAAAGTTCTAAAGTGATTATAGGGCTAGAACTTCCAATCCCCATATTTTTAGAACTAAAAACATCACACCCAAAAGACATTATGCTAAATTTGTCTTGGAAACAATGAAAAAAAACTTGATTATTGAGATCTGATTGTCGGAAAATTCAAATCTCGAAGAAAAGTCGCCAGAAATTGCCTGGAAATAGCTGGAACCCTAATTCCGGCGATCGGATCTGGTCAAAAACAGTATGGGCCTGGTCGAAATGGCTGGACGACCCTAACTGTCAAAAAAATTCTCAAAAAATATGATCAGAAAAGCCCTCACGCGCCGGCGCGTGAGACAGATCTCGCCGGAAACTACCACCTCTGATCAGCGCGTGAGAGCACGTGGGGTGATGTTTTCCGGTGGTTTTGGCTGGAGTTTGGTCGCGGGGGCTTTTCGAGCCTCGTGGTGGTGTTGGTTTTCGCACAACATCCACAGAAAGAAAAAAGAATAACAAAATCAGACCTAACAGTCACCGAAAATTGACATAGACATACGGTGACTTGTTTGTTCTCACCAATGCTCTGATACCATGTGAGAAATATATACGAAAAATATTATTGAATTGTGTATCTAAATAGTTACATTGAGACCCTATTTATAGACACTACATTGGAATTCTTTTCCAANTGCCAACTGTGTTGAGATCTTCATATGCTGAATTTACTGTGAAACACCCTTTGCTCCCCACATTCCACACCAGTGAGTCCTCTTCCTCAGATAGGTTACTAAATTGTGCTAGGGTAACCAAAAACTCAGTTATTCTGCACATCTCCCAATCATTTAAATTCCTCCTGAAGTGGAAATTCCATCCCTGATCATTCCATAATTCGGCTACAGTTGCTTGTTGCATTTGACATAGGTTGTAGAGGTCAGGAAACCTTTGGCTTAATGGGACCTGACCAAACGCTAATGCAGTACTTCATCAACTATAGAACAGTTGGATAGGCCAAAATCTGGTCATGTACTGAATCAAGGTTATTAGAAAGTCCAACAAGTGTAAGAGAACTAGAAACATCTTTTGTCGTTGTTTTTGTTGTTTTTCAACACTTGCAGTAACTGGCATCAGCTTATCGTTTTTCTTCACGACTGCCTGTGCTTGTCCCAAGTAAGTAGAGTATCCAATTCCTAATTTTTTAAGTTTGTCATTCAAGATATCACATCATAAAACTAGATTTGTTATGACTGTATAAAGTGTGAACCTTTTTCCAAATTGAATAATATGTCTGGAATGGATGAAAAAGGTGAACTATTTGGAATTGATAGATCTCCACAAGAGACTACATAGTTGAGTGTCAACCTTCTTCAACTGTACATGGGCCTTTTCATCAACTTCACAAGCCTTTGTGATTACCTTGACCTTTGCACCTCAACTTAACAGAAGATTGTAAGCAATAGCTTCAGGCGAGCCTCAGTACAGGATTTCCAGAAAAATGAGATGTTGGAATTGGTGAAAACTGATGGAAAAGCTGCTGGTGGCATTGGAGGTGGTTAGAATCGAGATGGGTCAGGTCAGATTCTCACAGTGAACATAGCAGGAAAATTCTGGTCGCAACACTGTTGGAACTCACCGAAAAACTCATCAGGGAAAGTATAAGTGGTTGGAATTGTAAAAAATGGTATGGATGGGTACGGAACCACAAGACGGTCCCCACGGACTAAAGAACGAAGTCTGAAAGTTGCCGGAAAGTGACTCACGCGCCGGGCCATGATATGAGAAAATTGGAAGATGAATCTTTTCCCCAGAATCGGAACAACTTGTTCTTCCTGACCAGATTCAAAGCCGAAAAATGGCTTGTCCCTACCATAAAGTGTTCATATTTCCTGAGGAGCTGCTCCAACATCGCACTACAACCAAAAAAAAATGCCCTCCAGAAGATTGTCCCTCTGTTTGGTGCATGAAAGTGTGTGAGAATTAGTATTCCGGTGGGGCTGGCTGAGCTTTTGTTGCCGGCTGGGTAACCCAATGATAGTGTTGGTTTTCACACAACACTTACCAAAAGAGGAATGCTGCAAATAAGATCTGAACAGTCACTGGGAAGGATGCATGACAACTAAATTAATATATTATTATGCACACTAATTATCTAACAACAGTGATTGTACAATGAAGGTTAACGGTGGTGGTAATAGATAGATTAGTAATAAAAATTCCCATTCACAAAAATCATTTATTGAATGCTTCAATGATTTTAAATCTATGTACAAAATCTGAATAGATTAGACTAAAAATTCACTTAATGAACTGAGATTTGGATGATTCAAATTCAGAACTCCATAAGTGAAACAAATGAAACCTAAGAGTGTGTGAAACAATGGATAACATGTAAAAGAGAGTCCTAATGTGGCACTATGTTTTAAAAGGGGGACACATGCATTGGACTATATTTTCAAAATTTAATCATGCAGTTGATAATTTCCTGATTTTTGAGCTTCTTGTTCCTGCATATTCATTATGTCAGTTTCTCAAGGATCATACTCGTTTTATTTCCCTTTTTTTAATAGAGAAACCCCCACCATTGATTTAGCTTTGAGTGTTAACTTCATCTTTTGGAGTAAAGATGAAATTACTTCTCAAAACATTGTTTTTTGGTTTTCTTCCTCTAAATTTGTAGGTTGAGCTGCAAAATTTAGTTAACTGAATTGAGTTAGTTTCATTTTGTATTTGGTGAATCATCCATTATTGTATTCTTGACTTGATCGTAAATTTCCTTGGTGCACAATTCTTAAAAGACAATAATATTGTAGATCTCTAATAAAATAAAATAATAATAATAATATAATATTATTGTAAATCTCTATTTTTTATGCATTTATTTCAAGGTAGCCTTTTACTCAAGATTATGATCCTTCATAGCTTTATTTCATAGTGTGATTGTCTTGGACTTGGCTTCAAGGTAGCCTTTTACTCAAGACTATGATCCTTCATATCTTTATTTCGTAGTGTGATTGTCTTGGACTTAGCTCATCTTATTTAGGACTATTGCAGTGTTTAGCGAGGAGGAGGATGATCATCAACTTGATTCCAATTTTGGCAGATTATTGGTAAGACTGCTAGCAGCTGGGTTGATGTTTCCTATTTGCTACTGGGTCCTCTTGATTTTGGGGCTGGGAGCTGAGGATACTTTTTGTAATTTGATGCATTTACTTCTCCTATATGATGTAGTATTACAAATTGCTTGTCGGGTGGGTGGCTGGGCATTTCGCGACAGTCTGCTAGTTCAGCTATCAATAGTCCAACTTAATGGTGTGCCTGAGAGGTATAGTGCAGTATCTTCATCAATGGGGTGAAAGACCAGGGGAAGGAATGGATTGGAGGGATCTTCTGCAAACATAGGGACATTCTTTCATTTCAAGTTAACTATAGTGAATTAAACAAATCCATGGATCAAAAAAAAAATTGTTAGATAGCTCATACGTACACATGCACTCATCTACAGTGCTGCATGATATGTCCTGCTAATGCTATCATCCCTGTTAATGCATTGAAGAAAGAAGATTTTGCTATTAAACCCTTCGGGGTGGCCCAGTGGTTTGAGCTTGGGACTTCCATGTTGGAGGTCTCAAGTTCGAAACCCCTTGCCAGCGAAAGCAGGGGTTTACCTTCTGGGTCAAGCTCGTCGCACCAGGCTTGCCTAGTGCGGGTTACCTCTCCTATGTGGTTTGCGAGCTATTGCATAGGAGTGGGGGTTTTACCCTGTGCGCACCCAAAGGGTAGCGGCTGTGGGTTTCCCTTGTCATAAAAAAAAAAAAAAAAGATTTTGCTACTAATATTACCTAGATAGATGTTGCATAGTGTTGCTTCAATTTGAGTAATTATTGGCCGATTAGCATTATGATCCACAATTCAACCCATCTTAACCCAACTCATTTTGATCCAAACTGGCTTTGGGTGGGTTGGGTTATGACCCATTTATTGACATAATATGTTTTGACCTGTCCTAATATGACATGACTCACCCATTTGACATTCGTAGACAGAAATATCAGTTGGATTAGCTGGTGGAGGGTCTGATCGAGGTCGTCTAGAGTAGGAGAAGAGCTAGAGTAAGAAATTTTGGAGTTGAAATGGGAAAAGTCGTGGATATGGTGTTTTGATATTGTGAATTGGTGAGAAGCAAGGGGATGTCTAGAAAAAGGTTACATCAGCTGAGACAAAGTACTTATGTGAATAGGATCATATCATTTGTAACATTTTTCGAGACGGGAGTACCTCAAGAAGATACACTTGACAGACTTCACCTACAGCATGCCATTTTTGGAGGTGAGATCATGGATGAAGCTGGTACACTCAAACACTCCTGGAGAAAGAGGAAACTGAGGTTGTTTTGAACGAAGTATATAATAGGGACTCTTGTTCTGCGAAACAGCGGAAGGCATGTGATTGATTAGGTAACAATTGGTCAGAGTAAGATCAATCCAAAAACAAAGCTGAATATGAGTACGAATTAGCAATGTACTAGCTGTCTGGGTGAATTGCCGATATTTACATTCAACAACTCCATTTTGTTTCACTTGATGACATATGCAGAATAACTTGTGAAGACAAAAGAAGCGATAGGTGCAGAAAATTACTCTCTTGATTAAATTTCCTAATTGGAACACCAAATTGATTATGAGTTTAAACACAAAAGGCTTATAACTGTTGCTTTACAATTTGGAACCCTACTAGTTGGAAGTTGCCTGTAGACGAGGATGATAACTGTGGCTTTACAATTTGGTACTGAGATATTCCTCATTATCCTCCCCAGTCAGGGTATGAAGGCAGGGTTCCAACTCCATTGGTCTGAACCACCATTCTTTTGTGGGAAAAAGGAGAAGAAAAATTATTTTACTTTTGTGTGGGAATAAGAAAAAGAAAAAGTTCAACTTTTTTTTTGTTGGAGAAGTGAATAACTTTGTTATTAATTAGAATAGAAAAAGTAAAAGAACTTTAAGACAAGAGAGAGGAAACTATTTTTAGGAGTAGGGATTCAGATCCTTGGCGCTCACACCATAATAAAATGGACCTTGGGCATATTGCAGAGCATATGGAGCAATAGATTGCTGGGGGAAATTCATAAGGGGGCACTTGGGACTTGGGAGTAGTGGGGGAATTCTAATTCTTTGGGACAAAAGAGTCTGGAAAGGGAAAATCGGTGGAGAGGGGGAGTCAATGAAGACATAGTAGGCATTCAGTGCAGTGTATGCAGATTGTAACGGAGAGACCAGAAGAGTGCTATGAGAAGAATTGGAAGTTACTAGAAACAGATTCAATGGGCCATGGGTAGTCTCTAGTGACTTCCAGGTACCCATCAGAGAGAACAAATTGCTATAGGCTTAGTCGTGCTATGACATAATTTTCTTCTTGTATTGAGGAACTAGAATTGGTTGATCCTCCTTTATTTGGAGGATCATACACTTGGAGAAGAGGGGAGGACCATAGAAGTGCATCAAGGATTGACAGATTTCTCCACTGTGCACAATGGGGGAAAGTTTTGGTCACATCAAACAAAATATTTTACCTAAAATAACTTCACATCATAACCCTATTGAAATGACATGGGGAGATTGAGATTGGAACAAGTCTTACTTTAAATTTGAGACATAGTGGCTGGAAGTGGAAGGCTTTAAAGATAAGGCAAGTGAATCGTGGAAGTCTTTCTCGGTGAATGCTTGAGCAGGATATGTAGTAGCTGAGAAGTTGAAAATGTGAAAAGAAAAATTGGAGTGGAGCAAGGACCATAGGGGGAGCCGAAAGCATGGGAAGGAGGACATTCTTAATCAGATAGCAAATTGGGAAAGAATTTAGGAACAACGGGCCCTTACGAACTGTTAGAAATTAGAATAGGTATAGGAACAAGAATAGAATAAACAATCCCACTTAGGGTAGGCATAGGAATAAGAATAATATATAGAATCTTACTTGGAAAAATATTGTAATGTTGTGTCCTAGTTAGAAAAGGAGTAATGTAGTGTCTAGGATTTCAATGTAAAAATATAGATACACAATTCAATAATATTTTTTCTCCTATATTTCTCACATGGTATCATAGTTTCTACGATCTTGGTAAAGAATCAAAGAGCTTGCGTTGTCGGCGGGCGGCTATGACCTATATATGCCTCCCGTACGATCAATGGTTATGTTAACAAAAGTAGGGACAATGATATATGCATGAACCCCATATTCAGGGGAAGAAAACTTAGCTAGATATGTCATCGTGCGTCAATTTTCGGCGACTTTCTGTGACTGTTTTGTTTCAACCCCAAATCCGCCAATGTTTGTGTGGCACAGTGCCATTTTTTTGATGTCTAATTTCTCATATCTAATTTGTGTAGCCCTGTGTCATGCTTTTGGTGACTAGTCTCTTATATCTAATTTGTGTAGCACCATGCCATCATTTCGGTGACTACTTTCTTATATTCTATTTGCATAGCACCATATCATCTTTTTGGTGACTACTTTCTCATATCTTTAGCACCGTGTCATCTTTTTGGTGACTATTTTCTCATATTCGTAGCATCGTGCATCTTTTCGATGACTACTTTCTCATATCTGATTTATGTAGCACCATATATTTTTTGGTGATTACTTTTTCATATCTGATTTGCGTAACATATTTAAATATTATCGTATCTACACTATCCAATTATACCATAATAACTCTCATCCTCAAGCTGGAGCGTATAAGTCATGTGCTCCAAGTTTGCCACAAACATAGTCAATTTTTTATCCTCGAAGTGATTTGTGAAAATATTCGCCAGTTGATCTTTTTGAGTAGACAAAACTCATGCGATGTATCCAAACTCAGTCTTCTCCTGAATGAAGTGACAATATATCTCAATGTGTTTCATTCTTTCATGAAACGCGGCATTGGAAGTGATATGTAGTGTAGCTTGGTTATCACAAATCAATGTCATCAGTTCAACTCCTCCCAACTTCAATTCTTGGAGAAGTTGTCCCAACCATATAAGCTCACACGTAACTAGTGCCATAGCTCGATACTCTGCCTCTTCGCTCGATCCAACTGTGACAACTTGCTCTTTTACTTTTCCATGATTTTATATTGCCTTCAATTAGAACACGATAACTTGAAGTGGACCGCCTATTAGAAGAAGATCCTGCCCAATTTGCATCAGAATATCCAACAACGTGGTGTGTCCCTTATCGTTATACTATAAACTTCATCTTGGAGATATTTTGATTTATCGCAGGATGCGAATCACTCCATTCCGGTGACTATCACAAGGTGATTGCAAAAACTGGCTATCTACAATAACAATAAATGAGATGTCTGGTCACATGATAGTAAGATAGTTGAGTTCGCCAACAAATCTCTGACATATGCTAGGATTTCTTAGAGGCTCCCCTTGTCCTGGAATAAGCTTAGTATTTGGATTTATGGGATTGTCCACATGTTTGCAATCTAACATACCAACGTCTTCCAAAATGTATAAGACATATTTTCTTTGTGTAATGGCATTGCCATGACCATACTATTCCACTTCAATGCCTAAAAAGTATTTCAGCTTTCCCAAATCCTTAGAGGTGTTGTTTGAGTTGCATAATACCTTCATGATCATCTCTTGTGACAACAATATCATCAACATAAATAATTAAAAAGATATGTTTGCCATGAGATGAATGCCTATAGAATATGGAGTGATCAACTTCTGTTTGGATCATTCCAAACTGTTGGACAACAACTTGAAAACGACCAAACCATGCTCTAGGAGACTGCTTGAGACCATAGAGAATCCATGAAGTTTACAAGCTAGTCTAGACTCCCCCTAAGCAACAAACCTTGGTGGTTGCTCCATATATATCTTTACAACAAGTTCTCCAGGTAGGAATGCATTTTTGATGTCCAGCTGAAAAAGGGGTCAATGATACATTGCTTCCATAGAGATGAGAAGACGGATAGAAGCCATCTTAGCAACTGGTGAGAAATTATTCTCCATTATCGATGCCATAAATCTGAGTGTATCCCTTAGCTGCCAATCTCGCTTTGAGACGATCAATAGCTCCATCCGAACCTACCTTAACTGTGAATGCCCAACGACAGTCAACTGTGATTTTTCCTTGAGGTAAAGGAACAAGCTCCCAAGTACCATTATCATGCTAAACAGTCATCTCCGCAATCATAGCCTGACGCCAATTTGGATGAACCACTTTGGAACTTTGATTGTTGATAAGCTTGTAATGAAGGCATGATATGAAGGTGACAAACGATGATAACTTAAATAAGCATAAATGGTAGTTTGATTGGAAATAGTTATGGTACCTTTGCGAAGAGCAATGAGAAGATCATCTGATAAGTGCTGGCAGAAGACATTGGTGGAGCATGATGGTGTTGTGTACCTGTATCAAGGTTAGAAGTACTAACTGGTATTAGCAAGCTTAGAAGGAGGTTGAGGTTGTCGGGAATAGACCTTAAGAGTTGGAGGTGGAGCAGGGATTGGAATAGTTGGAACCGGAAGGATGGATATGACATTTCGATTTCCCATATTAGGAGAAAGATACAAATAAGTCTCAGAAAGAGTAGCATTTGTAGAGATCAAATACTTATTGGTAGAGGGATCAAAGCATTTGTAACCTTTTTGTAGACGAGAATACCCGAGAAAGATAGATTTAAAAGCCTTGTGCTGAAGTTTATCTTTTTCGAGGGTAAGGTTATGAACAAAACAAGTGCAACCAAACACACGTGGAGGAAAGGGAAGCAAATTTTGGTCTGGATAGAGGATTGAGTGAGGACTGTGGTAGTGCAAAACTGATGAAGACATGCGATTGATTAAATAACAAATAGTAATAACGGCATCACCCCAAAAATATGAAGGGACATGATTGTGAATGAGCAATATTCGAGCTGTTTCAATCAAATATTTGTTCTTTCGCGCAAATACTCCATTTTGTTTGAGGAGTATGCACACAAGAAGACGAGTGCAATACGCCTTGGGATGACAAAAAAAAAGTAGAGAAGTATTTTCGGGCATTATCACTGATTAACTTCTTAATGAAAATATCAAATTGATTGTGAATTTCAGCATAAAATTTATGAAAGATAGAGGATAGCTCTGATATATTTTTCAGTAAAAATAACCACGTGCACCGAGAATAGTCATCAATAAAAGTAACAAAATAATGAAAGCCTAAGGAAGAACCAACACGACTTGGACATCATATATCCGAATGAACGATTTCAAACACAGAGGTGGCCCTATTATTGACGCACTTTGGGAAATAGGCACGAGTGTGCTGCCCAAGCTGGCACGACTCACATTCTAACAAAGATAAACTAGATAAACTGGGGACCATCTTTTGCAATTTCAAGAGACTTGAATGACCCAATTGACTTTGGAACAATTCAGAAGAAACAACGGAAATGAAAACAACATGTGGTGTTGGGATAGAGAGCAGGTACAATCCTTGTGACTCATGTCTTTCTCAATCACCTATCCCGTACTTCAATCATGCACAAGAATAGAACCATCAAGGAAGGTTACAACGCATTTCAGGTTTTTTGCTAATGAAATAAGATTATATGGACAGTCAGGTGCAACAAGGATTGATTTTAAAGGTATGGAAGGCAAAGGATGTGCTATACCTATCCCTTTTACAATAGTCTTTGATCTATTAGCCAAAGTAACAGTAGAGATGTAGAAGGGATAGTAGGAGTAGAGAGAGAGTGTTTTTGTTACCAGAAATATGGTCAGAAGCACCAAAATTAGGAATCCATTGTTCTTGAGATGGAGACTATGACATAAGCAAATGAGTTACCAGGTTGTATTTTGCAAGCAGTTGATTATTGTTGCCTTGATGTTTGGTACTGAAGGTAGTTATTATAGTTTGCTCCGGTTAAAGTGGTAGATTGAAATGATTCATATATGACATCAAGTGTAGGTAGAATACTATCTCCATTATGAGCCATTTTTTTTGTCACAAAAAGTACTATAGAAAGAGAGAGATAAAACTCGGCAGTTCTCTAATATGGTTGATTTAGCAACCAATTGATTGATCCCTCCTCTTTTTTTTTTTTTCAATTTATGTTGCTAAAAACAGTAGCTCTGAAACCATGAGAAATTAGAAGAAGAAGAGATATTGGAAATTGAATTGATTGATTATTCCCTCAAGTTGATGGGATTAAATAGTTGTTACAAATAATGTAAATAAGCAAAGAAACTAATAAAATAATACTCAATCTCGTAACTGCCTGCCTAATGAAAGGGATTAGGGAATATTTTCATATCTACACTATCTAATCATACCATATTTAAATATTCTCATGTCTACACTATCCAATAATACCATAATTAACAGTATTGTACTATACTATTTTGATTAATACATTGTTTGGATAAACCGTATTGTTTTTTGGTCGTTTTATAGTGCCACATACCAGTAATCTGAAGAATAAAGTACAATAGACAGAGAAAAAATACGGCACAGGTAGAGTTATTTTTATTTTTAAAAAGGTAGGGTAAAAAAAAATTATTAGATGAAAATTAAAGGCAAGATGTGAAAGAAAAAGAAGGTAACGACGCAACTCGTTACATGAAATGTCACGTTTCATTGTTACGTAATAACTTACTAACAATATGATACAATAAAATAAAAGTAACATCAAAATAAACTTTGTATTTAAAGTAACAATATGATACAATACAATATGTAACAACCTTCTAAACAAGTGAACTCACAAAATCTATCCTTGTTGACTTCTCCTACAGATCGAAGGTTGTCTGGTGGAGAGTGCTCTGCATGTCTCCCCAAAGATACAAAACAAACAATCTGAGGATTAAATAGTGTCAGAAATGAGATAGGGATCTTTTTTAATATGTAGGTTGGTGTTTGGGCAATTTATGTGCACCTTGACTATTCCACTGGGCACTTGCTACCTCCCCAATACAGGTACCGATAACTTTGCCCATCAATGCTGAGGCAAATGAAAAGAGAATCACCTAGTTTTTTTCAATGATACATGGATATTATAGTTAGATGGAAAGAACGTGAAACCCACGACAAGATGAGAAACTATATGTTCCAAACCAATTCCTCTATTGAAAAAACTAGATTTCCAAAGATCTTGATTGCTCTGTGTTATCCAAAAAAAAAACACAACTCTCATAAAAAGTTCCTTTATCATTGTCATTACGAGAAGTTTCTGTTGTGTTTTTCTCTCTATCTTGGTTATGATCTTCTTTCAAAATGAAGACTGATATCTTTGTCTGTTCATTTGAACATCGACCATTCTTGAGCTCATTACTTGGGATAAGTAATAGTCTTTAGTTTCTTTACCTACAAAGTGAATGAAATGATTACCTCTACAGTCCCTGCTATCTGCATTCAGTCTATTTGACTGTATCAGCACTGTATTTAAATGTGATATCTCCATTAACTGTGGGCATCAATATTTGTTGAGAAGTTGATGAAATTTATGGACTGTTATGCCGAGTCATCTGCTAGCATTTCTGCTCTCACCTACATGAATGCTAATGGTTACAAGAATTCTTCCACTTGTCTCAGGTTGAAGGAAACCACGGCAACTTTGGATGTTTCTATCTATCCGAGAACCTTGATGTTAATGATGAGTATACCTTCTGGGTTCAGAAGGACATCGATGAATATGAACATGAGCTTCTCCATGCTTTACCTGATAGCATTGGTCAAGGTAAACAGTGAAACTTGTGTGCTTTGGTGATGTGATTGTTCATTCTTTGTTATCTGTACTAATTGTCTGCTTATTCTCTTGATATTTGTTCATTACTAAGCTCCACTGCTGCAATTTTGCTGTTGACTTCTCTGAAATGGCTAGACCACATTTGAAGTCCATTATCAGCGAAGCTGCTATGAAACATAAGAACTAATTTCCACTTGCCTTGTTAATTGTAGGTCGAGCTTTGGATCTATATAATGATCAGCACATGTGCATGCACTTTGGGATGAACTTTAGTGATAATAATGATCAGTGCATTAATCCTGAAGGCTTTGCAAGGTTCCTTGGGTTGCTTGAATCTATTCCTTTCAATGATAGCAGTACAAATGATCATGCCAGAGCAGATTCTAGGTACTTTTCGACGAATTGTTTGGTTCGTAAATGTTGCATCCACTATGTAATAATCCTTGTAAAATGATCTGCAGCATATATTAGTCTCTGTATGAATTGCACTGCTAACACTGATATACTATGACGTTTTCTCCTTATGACACAGTGGTCCATGGACTCACTAGCATATTCTATCTGAATGGATTCTACTATTGTTTTTCTTGATCAGCAATCTGCTCATGTATCACCATCTAATCATATGATGCGTGATTTAACAGATAAGTTTATTTGGATTGATTGGAAATGTTTACCCTCTCACTTGTTAAAACTGTGGTCATGAGTTCTATGTTATTATACTTCTGTTTCCACTTCTCTGATATATGGCTTATTTTTCATCTGCTTTGTCTTTATGCTTGATCAGTATGGCTTTTTGATCAGTGCATGTCTTCATCCTATTATTTGTTCCAAAGCTTCTGTGCAGATTCTAAATTATCTGTATCTTTTGCTTTCCTTATGATATATACTTGATCTATACTTTCTTTTTATGTTGAATCAATTTTATATAACAAGGTACATTCTAAAGAAGAAATATGATCGTGGATCTTATGGTGAAGTTTGGCTAGCTTTTTATTGGAATTGTTCTCATGTCATCAAGTCTCCAAAAGGTAGCAATTTTTCAGCCAATACTATGAATGAAGGGGCTAATAATGAAACAAGGAAGAACCCATCATCTGCTGATGTCTGTGATGATGGCCCTTCCAAAGGCAGCATGTTCATTTTGAAGCGTATCATGGTATTTTTTATATCCTGGAATTGGATCTTCAGAATATTTCTTAGATTCGGTTTGATCATGCTGGTTAATCTTTTATCCTTACCTCATGACGGTTGATGGCATTCAAAAATTTAAAACCAGTGGTCTTCATGTCGATTAGGTACAACAAAATTTGCATTTGAATTTTCTTTTGTCATATTCCCCTTCCCACCTTTGACGCTCCAGGTAAATGACCTTCACAAGCTCTTTCCCACTTTTCTCAAGCAGTAATGCTTTATGGATGACTCAAGCATTGATAATCTTTGTGGAAGAATTAGTCTATATGAAGTCAAGACCAAAATCTTCAACTTAGTTGATGTTGTCAGGCTCCAGCAATCTCATTCTGCTTTGCAATTTCAAGCTGTATACCTGAGCATGGTACAATGTATATTGGGGTGATTTAACCTGTTTGCTTGTTTTCCCGCTCCACATCCCGGGATAGATTAAGTATATGTATGATGGTGCTAAAACCTGGGTCAGGATTGTGGGAGGCGACTCGGAATACTTTCCAGTCTTGATGGGATTGCACTAGGGATCTACTCTTAGCCCATTTTTATTTGTCTTGGCAATGGATGCTCTTATGTGACACATTCAAGAGGAGGTGTCATGGTGCTTGTTATTTGCAGATGATATAGTTCTTGTTGACGATATGCAAAGCGACATTAAAGTGAGGCTGGAGGTCTAGGCAGAACGTGGAGTCAAAAGGTTTTAAGTTGAGCAGGACCAAGATTGAGTACCTAGAGTGCAAGTTCAGTAACGCATTCCATGAAGCGGACGTGGAAGTGATGCTCGAAACTCAGGTCATCTCCAAGAAAGCTAGTTCCAAGTACCTAGGGTCAGTTATCCAAGGTAATTGGGAGATTGAGGAGGATGTCACGCATCGTATTGGGGTAGAGTGGATGAAACAGAGGCTCGCTTCTGGTGTTTTGTATGATAAGAATGTGCCGCCATTACTAAAAGGTAAGTTCTATGAGTGGTAGTTAGACCGAAGATTAGAGTAATTGAGATGAGAATGCTGATATGAAGTGTGGGCACGCCAGGAAGGATAAGAATAGGAATGAAGTTCCGGGCCAAGGTTGGATGGCCCCCGTGGAGGATTAGATGTGGAAAGTAAGGTTGCAATAGTTCAGACATGTGAAGAGAAGATGTGTGGATTCCCGAGTGAGTAGGTGCAAGAGGCTGGCTATTGAAGGCTTGAGGAAGGGTATAGGTAGGCCTAAAAAGTTTAAAACATCAGAAATATCTTCTGTTTGAGCTAATAGTTTTTGCTCACACCAAAAATAAAAAAGGCCTAAACAATTCATTTTAAGACTATGAATGTTGTTCTGAGTCCCCTCAAAGCACCTCTTGTTCCTCACAATCCAAATTGACCACCAAATGCATGCCGGGACAATCTTCCATCTTTCTTCCTTCTTGCTCACATTACCATCCATATTCCAGCATCTTAGAACGTCTGCACAAAAAAAAAAAAAAAAAAAAAACCATGAGGAAGAGGCACTGACAAACGAATAGTTTCCTTATTTTATATTTTATAAACGTTCCCAATAGTATGAGTCTATAAACATATTCTCTTTGTATATTAACAAAAACCATTTTAGAAAAAAATAAATAAAATAATTCAAGGAAAAAAAAGGGACGCTCCATTTTTGGAATGGTTTAGTAAACCAGAAATGTCTCCAATTGGAAACATGTTTGTTTTCAGAAGACAAACAGGCTAGTTTCTGAGATAATTGGGTTCACTTCATGGCGGTTGGTTTAGCAGTTAGAACTGAAATGTCTAGTTTTGTTGGATTTGAATAATAGTAGTCGCTTGGCAGGGCTAGATCTACTATGTAATGCGTAGAGTACATACTGTGAACCTCACTTTTTCGGTGATGCAATGTTGTATGTTACCTCAGATGGCTGCATGGTGCTTATATGGTACACCTGCTGGGGATGTAGACTATTTTATGCCCATAACCATTGTCGTAGGCGGGAAGAATTTAAACAAGGAAAAGAAACAGTTTTCTTCGACATGTATGATCTCCTTGTGTAAATCAGAGTTTGTTGTTTAAGTATCTGGTCTCAGTACTTTCTTGGCATTAGTTCGGATTCTTCTGAAAAACTATTGCTATCTTATGCATCTGTTTCAGATTTTCTCTAATTCTTCCGTAGAATCTTGCTAGAGTGTATAGTATGTGGTGATCTCTTTTATCATTCGTTGAAGTTTCCTTTCTTCTGCCTTTCTTGTACCTTGGTTTTAAGTTGTTTTCTTACCTTTTTAGGTTAGCTTAACACTTTGATTCTTTGGTTGTTTTGATTTTGTTTTGTTTACTGGTAGACCTAGATTTTAAAAAGTATCCTCTTAAGACGTTTTGTTGGATTAATATGAGACTGGTATCAGTTTTTCTTTTTGGTTATCAAAGTCTTTCTGTTTATTAAACTAGCAACTGCAAATAGGTGGAGAAAGGCACTGCTGTCTATTTAAGTGGGCTACGGGAGAAATATTTTGGTGAACTCTTCTTGAATGCTTATACTGTTCTTGGAGGTTCACTACAAGTTGAAGAATCAAATTCCCTCTTGCTAAATGCAAGACCTGATCTGCATGATCCTGTGAGAATACATGAATCAGCGGATCTAGAAAGGCAAAGCACCTTGAGGTTCGACAAAGTGTATGGTAAAAAGGAGGATATGCGGAGAACTGCCTTTGAGGATGGTCTTAATCACATTGCCAGATATGTGGAGTCTTTCGAGTCTCGATCCAATGAGATATGGCTGGTGTTTCGCCATGAAGGGATATCCTTATCAAAGCTTCTCTATACAGCTGAAGAAGTGATAAATGATTCGGATGGAGGAAATGAAAATATAAAGCATATTCAGATATTACATCCATCAAAATGGTGGAAACGGTTGAAGACAACAGAAGCAGGGCGAGAGGAAATGCGTAATCTGATTTGGCAATTGGTATTTTCATGATATGCTATATCCCTCTTTAGCATTGTTTTTATTTCTCCGCAATAAATACTTGTTGAGATGTTGTTCCTTGATCATTGGATTTTGATACGATACACAATCTCTTGTAGCTTTTCCATCCTTTGTCTTTTGTTGCAAATCATGTCTTTCATTTGACGTTTTCTATAGTATACGCAGCTATGGTGCTATTATTCTAGATTAGATTGTTAATGTTTTTCTACTTCACATGGATACTGTTGAGGAGCACGCTTTCCCATGTTGAGGTGGCTGCAAATACTTCCACATGCTTGCAAAACATTTCTCTGAGGGTTGTTACATTGTCAACCTAGTGCCCCAAAATGTTCTTGTTTACACTATTATTGCTGCAAGTTTAATCATCTAGACTTAGGTCATGTAGTAATGAATGTTGGGGTTCTTGTGTGAAAACTTGATAGTCAATTGAAAGTAACTACTGATAACTAGAATATCATGTTTTACCTATTAACTTTGCTTGCACTGTTTTCTTTCAAGTATCTTCTTCCATCCTGACTAACGATCTTCCATTTTCTTCATGAGGCTGTTCATTTCTATGTTTCTGTTCTATGCAGTTGATGGCACTTAAGTCTTGTCATGATCGCAATATCACCCATAGAGATATAAAACCTGGTGAGAGTTTTTCATTATTTGTACATAAATTTCTGTACTAGTTTCTATCTGAGAAAGGAAAGATAATGTTGCTTTATCTGTGTGGTAGTGATGTGTTATCTAAGCTGTTTTTTTTTGGGACCGTCTTGTATCCACTGATATGCTGTATGTTGAAGGGTCCTATGTGTAGTGCTCACATCTTATTGTGGAAAGGGTCTCCTGCTCTGTTACACATCGGTGAATACCTGTGGGTAATGTATAATCAGTCTTAGCCAAGTTTAGCTCCGTTTTGCCAGTTAAGAATTGAAAAAGCCTTTGGTAAAAAAAGGATAGGAAAATGTACTCTATTTTAATAGCTGACATTTTTTCTTTTGAGTGGTGGCAAAGACTACTTATCTGATGTTTACATATAGCTAGGGCCACAATCGAATTCTTAATTCTCACAGTTAAGCAAAAATTCAGATTGAGCAACAAAATAAGAAAATAAGAGAGATAAACTGAATGGTTTCAGGGAAAAGACCCTTCTCACCTTCAGGGTGTTTTAAAACAAAGATTTTGGGCAATGACACAGTGTAATTACACATCACGACATTTTTCATCAGTTTAAGTATAATATCTGCTAAGAAAATAAATCTTGAGCCTAACACAACCCCAAGAGCTAGTTCAAGTGGAGGATTGTCCAAGACTTTATAAGGAGACTATAATCCATATAATTAACTGTGTAGGATTCTAACTTGGCGCCGCATGCTAAGGCCTGATATATGGAGCATGGAGAAACATAATATGGGTGACCCAATATTGTATAGCCGATATCAATAGCATATTGAATTGTGTGACCATCTCATTTAAAAGATTAAGCTATTAAATAGGGAACGCCTTTATTTACTTAATTATGTCTTCAACACCCCTTCACATGCGAGAGTGTTTTTCTTTTAATGGGTCAAGCACGTGAAATTTATTTAATAAAGGGTTGTAATGAGATTTAAACCAAGAACTTTTACCTTCCCCGGTACCATATTGAGAAAATAGACATTACGTGTAATTAAACCCCAAAAGTTAGCTCGATGAGGATTCACAGCTATATAAGGAGACTACAGCGTATGCATTTAGCTGATTATAGACTTTGATGTACTAAAGAAGTTGTTTTCCTGCTGGCCTTTTGTATCTGAAATTTGTTCAGTATTACCGATGAGAACAACTGCGTTGGTATTAGAAGATATATTACAGTTGGAAGAGGAGGATGTTGCTTCAAAACAAAAGACTTTTGGAGTATTACTCTCTGTAACTCACAAGGAAAGAGGGTGAAGTAAAGGTAGTACCAGAAATAAAAGAAATATATGTTCTTGATTATGCCAACCAAAGTGAATCGAAGGACAATACTCTTTTCTTTGTGTATCTTTATTTTTCTGTAGTTCTTATGTTACATTTGAACCTGTATTCCCAAAGATGACTGTTGAGTGGTTGAGACATAAGAGTAATAACTTGGAGATTCCAGGATTTCAATCTTACTTAGACACCCAGGGCCCAGGATCCTTGTATTTTTAACTCACGATGTTCTCCTGCTTGGGAGTTTCTAGACCCGATTACTTTTGAACTACAAGCCTTAGAACGACAGCAAGTGGTGTTCGATAATGAGGACTTTGACTGCCATAGCAACTGTGAAGCGGATGATGAAGGAGACGAGGGGAGTACTTATTCTTTATCTTTGCACGTCTTGCAAGATCAATCTCTTGAAATTCCAAAGCAAATTACATGTCTAATTGATGCTGCTACTGATTCAGATCAGTCATCCATCTCCCGTAATAATGATCATCTTCATCTTCCTTGCCATGGTGAAGGTATCCCTGGTCAGCAGGTTATACATACTCCTTCAGTCATCTCTACTTCTAAATGGACAAAGTTAGTCATGGTTAAGGCTTGCAAAGCTTTCGGCGTTAATGCTATCGGATTTGAGCATGAATTACTGGGCATGATTCTCAGAATGGATCAACGAAGACAAGATCAGGCTAAACAGAGGGTTTCATCATCAGAAGGTGACTTGAAGATGAAGAAGAAAAAAGGGGCAACTTAATTAAAAAGGTTATCTTCGGGTTTAATTCAAGATGTTGAACCAATCAAGGCGAGGGGTAGGAGTCACAAAGCACAATCCAGATGAGAATAAAAATTCTCAGTTGGAATGTCAGGGGTCTGAATGACAGTAGGAAGCGGAGTACCATTAAGTCTCTATTAATGAAGTGGAAGGCTGACATAGTTTGTCTTCAAGAAACTAAAATTGAGGATTGGTCACAACAACTAGTCAATTCTCTTTGGGGGAATAGATGGGCCAGCTGGGCAGAATTACAAGCAAACGGTACCAGGGGGGGAATCATAATTTTGTGGGATAAAAGGTTCTGGAAAAGTGTCAACATTGAACCAGGAACCTACTCAGTCTCTGTAATTTTAGAGAGTATCGAGGAACAATTCAGATGGTGCTATACATGAGTGTATGGACCACATACAAACAGCGAAAGGGAGGATCTTTGGTATGAACTAGCCTCGATTAGGGGCACTTGGGATGGTCAATGGGTGTTGGGAGGAGATTTCAATGTGTGCAGATTTGACTACGAAAAATTCAACTGTCATAGAAGGACTAGAGCTATGGAGAACTTCTCAGAAACCACACTAGATTTAGGATTCATGGATTTACCTCTGTGAGGAGCGCAATATACATGGTCAAGAGGAACTGAGCTTTTGCAGGCATCGAGAATTGATAGATTCTTGATCTCATCAGAGTGGAATGACAGTTTTAAGACAATAAAGCAAGTGGCCCTTCCTAGAGTAATATCTGACCACAAACCTTTGATACTTGAATGTGGGGAATGGGACTCTAGCTCATCCTACTTCAAGTTTAAAAACATGTGGTTACAGGGTGAGGGGTTCCTTGATTCAGTTAAAAACTGATGGAGTAGCTATGAAGTAGAAGGCAGTCCTGATTTCGTTCTAGTACAAAAGTTGAAATATCTAAAAAATGATATCTCTACATGAAATAAGGAGGTATTTGGGAAGTTGGAAGAACAACGAAGCCAGGCTTTGAATAACCTCACTAATCTAGAACAATCTTCTGAAGGCAGAATCCTTTCTGAGGCTGAAAATGCTCAAATGATTAACTTGCAGACACATTTAGAACAATTAGCAAAGATTGAGGAGGTTTCATGGAGACAAAAGTCAAGATGTTTATGGCTTAAGGATGGGGACAGGAACACTAAGTACTTTCAGAGCGTGGCTAATGCTAATAGAAGGTACAATTGTATTGATAAGCTAAAAATAGTGGAGTATGTAATTGAGGATAAAAGAGAGATCAAGGAGGAAATTTTGAGCTACATCAACATCTGTATACAGAAAATGAACCATGGAGACCATCGGCTAGATTTGAGAATTTAGCTAGAATCTCTGAAGCAGAAAGTACTTGGCTGGAAAGGGAGTTTGAAGAGGAAGAGATCTTCTCAGTTATTAAAAGTTGTGCTCCTGATAAGGCTCCGGGGCCGGATGGTGTTACCATGGCATTTTTCCAACATGCCTGGGAGATTATCAAGTACGAGATCATCAAAGCTTTGAGACACTACCACCAACACTGCCACATGGTCAAATCTGTAAATGCCACTTTCATATCCTTGATTCCTAAAAAGAAAGGGGCAATTGAGCTCAGAGATTATAGACCAATCAGCCTTATTAGCAGCATTTACAAGATAACATCAAAGCTTCTGGCAAACAGGCTCAAAACAGTGATTGGAAAATTGGTTTCTGGAAGCCAAAATGCATTTGTTCGAGGAAGGCAAATATCAGATGCAGCCCTCATTGCTAAGGAAGCTCTAGATTGGAAAATAAAGAGTGGAGAACCAGGGTTGCTAGTGAAGCTAGACATTGAGAAAGCTTTTGACAAAGTAAGCTGGTCATACTTACTTACTATCCTGAGCAAATGGGGTTTGGTGAAAGATGGATAAGATGGATGAAATTCAGTATCACAACAGTCAAGTATTCTATCTTGGTGAATAGATCACCTGTGGGTTTCTTCCCTCCCCAAAGAGGGATTAGACAGGGTGATCCTATTTCACCATTCTTATTCATCTTGGGAATGGAAGGCCTCAGCAAAATGATTCAGAAAGCAAGTTCTTTGCATTGGATTGAGCCATTTAAGATAGGAAGAGATCCGACATCTCAAGCTAATGAATTGCATCTGCTCTATGCAGATGATACATTGATTTTCTGTGGTGCTGAAAGATCACAAGTGATGCAGCTTAATCTAACTTTGTTTATTTTTGAAGCTATTTCAGGTTTACACATGAATATGCAAAAGGGCACTATCTACCCAGTTAATGAAGTTTTAAATCTGGAGGAGCTGGCTGATATCATGCCTGCAACATTGGCTCATTTCCTTCCACTTATTTGGGTCTTCCTTTGGGTGCTCAGCATAAATCCACTGAAATTTGGACAGGGGTTATTGAAAAGTTTGAGAAGAAGTTGGCAACATGGCAAATGCAATATCTCTCCTTTGGTGGTAGAGTAACACTTATCAATAGTGTTCTAGACAGTTTACCTACTTATTACATGGCCTTGCTCCCAATGCCAAGTGAGGTTATAGAATAGATTGACAAGATAAGAAGGGACTTCCTCTGGAAAGGCAACAGGGAGAAACACAAATTTCATCTCATCGAATGGGAGAAGGTCACACAACCAAAATACCAAGGAGGTCTTGGCATTAAGAACCTTGCAGCCCACAACAAAAGTATGATGATGAAGTGGCTTTGGAGATACAACTTGGAAGACGCAGGGCTCTGGAAAGAGGTCATCATAGCTAATCATGGAAGGCTGAATCAATGGTGCTCAAATATTACTACACTTCCTTACGGAGTGGGACTGTGGAAGAGTATTAGGATGTTGTGGGATACATTTGATCAGAACGCTTACTTTGAATTGGGCAATGGTTTACTCCTAAAATTTTGGACAGACAAATGGCTTGGAAATACCACTCTTCAGGAGGATTTCCCAGATCTGTTTAGAATTGCTCAAGATCCCAATTCTGTTACTGCTGCTAATAGAGAAGGGATCAATTGGGATCTGAGATTTAGAAGGAATATGCATGATTGGGAAGTGAATGATCTGGTAGACCTTTTTGCTAGACTGCAACATTGTCACATTAATCTCCAGGCAGCTGATAAGCTCAAATGGGGACACCAGAAAGGAGTTTATACATTCAAGGAAGGGTATCAACAGTTGTGCTCTAGAAACCCCGTGATAGCTAACTGGCCCTAGAAACTCATTTGGAGGACCAAGCTACCATCTAAGGTAGTTTTTTTTACCTGGATAGCTCTATATGAGGCATGTCTCATCCAAGACAACATAAAGAAAAGAAAAATCCNAAAGGCAACAGGGAGAAACACAAATTTCATCTCATCGAATGGGAGAAGGTCACACAACCAAAATACCAAGGAGGTCTTGGCATTAAGAACCTTGCAGCCCACAACAAAAGTATGATGATGAAGTGGCTTTGGAGATACAACTTGGAAGACGCAGGGCTCTGGAAAGAGGTCATCATAGCTAAGCATGGAAGGCTGAATCAATGGTGCTCAAATATTACTACACTTCCTTACGGAGTGGGACTGTGGAAGAGTATTAGGATGTTGTGCGATACATTTGATCAGAACGCTTACTTTGAATTGGGCAATGGTTTACTCCTAAAATTTTGGACAGACAAATGGCTTGGAAATACCACTCTTCAGGAGGATTTCCCAGATCTGTTTAGAATTGCTCAAGATCCCAATTCTGTTATTGCTGCTAATAGAGAAGAGATCAATTGGGATCTGAGATTTAGAAGGAATATGCATGATTGGGAAGTGAATGATCTGGTAGACCTTTTTGCTAGACTACAACATTGTCACATTAATCTCCAGGCAGCTGATAAGCTCAAATGGGGACACCAGAAAGGAGTTTATACAGTCAAGGAAGGGTATCAACAGTTGTGCTCTAGAAACCCCGTGATAGCTAACTGGCCCTGGAAACTCATTTGGAGGACCAAGCTACCACTTAAGGTAGTTTTTTTTACCTGGATAGCTCTATATGAGGCATGTCTCACCCAAGACAACATAAAGAAAAGAAAAATCCAATTCCCAAACAGAGGCTGAAACCCCAGACACCTTCTTCTTCATTGTGAGGTGGCCTCAGAATTATGGAGCATGTTTTTTTGTCTCTCTGGCATCAATTGGACCGCACCCCTCACTGTTAAGGATGCATATGAGAGTTGGAGTCTATGGAAAGTTGACAAAGCCATCAAGAAGATCTGGATTATGATACCTGCTTGTATTTTTTGGTGTATTTGGTTAGAGAGGAACTAGAGATGTTTTGATGGAGAGTCAACTGCTTTAGGCATTTTGAAGACTAGGTGCGCTGAAAATTTGTTTAGTTGGACCAACTTGTATCCCGCTGTTAATGCAGAACAACTTCAGGATTTTACTAACTCATTAGCTCTGGCTTAGATAGTTTGTATAGTTAGCCAGAGATTTTTTTGTAAGCTCAAATGCCATATCTTGTAAATTTTGCATCTTCCTGATGTTGTTATTAATACCACTTATCTTATCAAAAAAAAATATCATTCTACTCCTATAATTATTAAGCTACCAGTATCAATCAACACTCTTCTCAAGTTGGTGTAAAGATGGCGCACTTGCCCAACTTGCTAGTTAGTGTATGAAAAGTTCGTTTGATGATGCCTTTGGTAAACACATAAGTTAGTTGCTTTGCCAATGACACGTGGACCAAACTCAAGATATCATGCGTAACTTTTTCTTTGATGAAGTATCGAGCAATTTCAACGTGCTTTGTTTGGTCTTGCTGGACTTCACAAACACCCTAGATTATAGCTCAATATTTGCCTTGAGAGAAAACTCGACCTCTTTGATAAAAACAAAACTGTTAGAATAGAAATAAGTATTTTCTACTTAGAATAGAAATAGGAATAGGAATAGGAANTCAAGATATCATGCGTAACTTTTTCTTTGATGAAGTATCGAGCAATTTCAACGTGCTTTGTTTGGTCTTGCTGGACTTCACAAACACCCTGGATTATAGCTCTATATTTGCCTTGAGAGAAAACTCGACCTCTTTGATAAAAACGAAACCCTAGTGTGTGAGGCAGATAACTCACCTCAAAAAGGTAGCAATTGCTCTGATACCATGAAAATTTCAAGAAGAAGAAAAAGTTTCTTTATGTTTCTTGATGAATATACAACCCATGAGAATGGGTACTTATACAATGAGTTCTAAGACTAATACAATATCATTCAACTCCTATAGTTAAGCTATCAGTATCAATCAATAGAAAGTTACCTTTGAGCCTTGAAAGTGAAGAAGTAGAGTTTGATTTGACATCTTTTTGTTAAGACTACAGTTGAAGAATTAGACGGAAAGAGTTTTATTGTAACTGCGATAAAGTATGTCAGTAAGAAAAGAAAAGGTATGCTTTCAATGTGCCAACGCAGTCTAATTTAGTTGAAAATAAGTTTCAAAAATGTCTGATATGGGTTTTCTCTTGAGTTGTTGATTATATTTTTTATTTGTCAGCTGTTATGTCATGTCTTAACTTCTAATTTCTCTTTGATGCTAAATAAACGTCTGTGAATTTCTTGTTAATATACGGTTTCTGATTTATTTTTTTCTTTCATCTTATTTGATGAAACTGTGTTCATGAGCTTTCTAAGGTTTATTTAAAGGATCCACTATCCTTATGCTTGTGAAGTACTGTAGTCAAATTTTCACTGTTCTGAAGGACTTAGACTTTCCACATTAATTTTGTGTAATATATCGAGACTATTTTTTATATATAGAATGGAATTCTTACACTAGTATTCTTTGTAATTCTATATGCAAGAGAATATGGTCATTTGCTTCGAGGATCAAGATTCTGGGAGGTGCTTGAAAGGGTATCCGAATGAAGATGAGAATTATATAACTAAAATGTAGGTCAATTATCTTCTACTTCCACATCTTTTGTGTTGAGTTGTCTTCTACTTTATAGATAACTGCTAAATATTGTTTCTATTATTTCCACAGCTTTTGTGTTGAGTTGTCTTCTACATTATAGACAACTGCTAAATGCTGTTTGATGTTTAGTATGGATTCTCGAGTGATCTCAAATGTGTCTCCCCATGTTTGGTTTAAACCTCATTGCATCATAGCTATTTTATTAGAGTCCTATGGATTCCATCTCTTGATACTTCATCAAGTGTCGGAAAGTTATCCATATGCGGAAAATGTAACTCTTATTTTCCAGGGATTTCATGAAACTAATATCTGTGATGACAATGTGGTCTTATTTCCTCCTATGAATTTCTTAATTTAGTGATTAAATATTTCCTCCTGTGTAAAAGACAAAGAAAGAGAAGATATTTATTGATGACTTGATGATCCACTGAATACAAGACTATTTTTTGGTCTCAACACAATACACATATTTTGTTTTTCTTATAACAGAAGAATTTTATTTTTAATAAGGATCATTCATACAAAAAGGAACTGATCTAAGTGAGGCAGTTCCATTCGCATCTCTATCAAGAGTATTAGTAACAAAGGACGGAGATGCTTGAAAAATATGAGGTTTGTTAGTAAATTTGACCTTAACATTCTAGCAAAGGAACACTTTACCTATAACACCTCCTTTCAAAAAGTTTAAGTCTTAGTAAAAGCTGATTATTGTGCATAACAAGTACCTTCTTAATTTTGCTTATAAAGTAAAGTGAAGTAATTTAGTTAAGGAAATCAGTACCTAGAAGGTTGTCATAAAAAAAAATCAGTACCTAGAAGGTACTGTACAGATGACAAATATTGCGTACTTGATCAGGACCTACACAAAAACAGCATCTAACAGGTCCATGAAATCAGAACAGGTTCTGGAAACATTTAAATTTTACAAATTCATTCATTTCCTTTTTTCCTCCAAAACATCTTTTCTTCCTCTCCTGCCATACTTTCCAGATGATACACAGGTACTGACTTCCAATTGTTCTTCAGTTTTCTCGTTACACTTTGTCCTTGCCAACAGTTCAGTAATTCCTCAAAGCTTTGTGGCATCACTCAGAACACCAAATATATTTAGAAATATAAACCAGATCTACCAGGTTTGATTGCAATATATCAGCAGATGATTAAGAGATTCTCAGCAAATTCACACAAGAAGCATCTATACTGAATCCCCTTTTCTGCAAATTATCCTGGGTCAAGCAAGCATGATAAGCTGCAACCCACCCCAAACATGCAACTTTGGTTGGGGCCTTAGTTTCCACAACAATTTCCATGGCCAGAATGTCTCTGAATCAAGATACTGATCTTGTAACCATCAATAGACAGGATTCACCATATATTTTCCCATGTTATTTGCAAGCCAAACCCAAGTTTCTTCCTTGTTTTCTTCAAATAATTATTGTCTGCATTTTCTGCAAAAAAGAACTAGCTTCACCCAGTCCCCAATCATTTAAGTCTCTCCTAGGCTGAAATTCCCATCCGTTTTCCATAAAACTGTCAGCCATCAAGCAATCTTGTCATCACCATGCTATAAATGACTGGAAATTGGGTAGTATCAGACGTCCTTCTTATGGCAAGGCAACAAGAAAAATAGAAGCTTTCACTAGGCCAAGTGGAAAGAAGTAATTATAGGAAAAGCAAGGTGGCCTAGGTATCAGAAACTTGAAATTACAAAACAAGGTTCTGAAGATGAAATGGCTGTGGAGGTTCATCCCAGAAAGCCAACTTTTGTGGGGAAGAGACATCAAGATAAAATATGGGGAGGAAGACTAGTGGATGATTAAAGTGGTTATCACTCCATATGGGGTCAGTCTATGGAGATCCATCAGGGCTCACTGGCCATTTTTGAAGGACAGCTCATTCATCAAAGTGAATGATGGAAAACAGAGCTCTGTTTGGAAAGACAACTGGCTAGGGAATGAGAGTCTTCAAGAAATAAATATTCCTAAGACATATTCAACTTGGTGAACTTAGTGGTGCATCAACATAAGACCATGGTAGAAATAAGGACAGATCATGGAGGATGTGTTATCACTTCCAAAAGAATGCTGAATGACTGGGAGATACAGAGGGTGACAGCATTTTGCAAAACATTGGAATCCTGGGGGACTGATTTGCTCAGATGGAAGGAACACATCTCTGGCTTATTCAAGGTGAGGGATGCTTATAAAATGATGAGCCAGGTAAACTTTCAGATTGTAGACTTTTCATTAGTGTTAGAGGCATTTCTTGAATAATGTTTGGAAAGATCACTGGAGTTTTACATAGTTGGGAGGAAGCAGGAGTTCGGGCAGAAGACAGGAGTATATGGAGAATTGTCCGTGCAAGCATTTGGTGGACAATCTGAAAAGAAACGGAATTCCAGGTTTTTGAGGATTTGAGTAACTTAGTGCACAAGATCAAATGGAATTGCCTTTTGTGTTTTGTTTTTTTTTTTGGTGCAAACAGACTTATATAGAGGATTCTGTTGATATAGGTGATGTTATAGATACCATTTAGGATAGGAGGAATTTAAAACAAATATCTTGTAACGCTACGATTTTCCTGCTTTCAGGAATTTCCTTGTTCCACTTCTATAGATATTTTCCTTGTTTCAAGAATTTCTTTAGTTTCAGTGAAAGCTAATCATATTGTGTAGTTTCCTCAGAGTGGGAGGTCTGGCAAGATAAAGAAGAAAAAAGGGACAGGATGGAGGTGAGGGAACTGGGGAAGAGAGATGAAAGAGTGGGCTCAGACGAGAAGAAAATGAGGCCGGGTAGGGGTGGGGGGATAGATTCTCTTTAGCTTGTCTTTTTTGGATTGGAAAGAATGTTTCTCTACTTTTTTCTTGATTAGGTTTAAAGTTGTATATTTAAGTCTTTACGAGTATAGGAGAAGCACGAATATTCGAACTCTAAATGAAGTAACTCATCAAATATTTGTTCCACATTGGACTGACACATACATTATTAGTGATAGTCTGTTCGATTAGATGAATAATTGTTATAGAATCTTTCCTTTCTTTATAAACCTATTCTTAGTGGCCTTATTCATTTTCAGGCGTATTATTGACTTTGGTAGCGCAGTAGATGAGTTCACATTGAAGCACTTGTATGGGTCTATTGGGCCTTCAAGGTATTATATTTTCTGAATCTTTCTTTTCAGCCCTTTTTGCATTAAACTGAATGATATCAAGGTACTTTGAACTTGTAATGTGCATTTACTTGTAAATCCTTGTTCGTGAGTGGTGACTTCTCTTTTTGTTTTTGATTCTCCCTTTCAGAGTGTCTTGGTACAACATGCCTTCTAATTAGGATCAAAGAATGTACCTATTTGGGAATCATGGTAGCCCAGTTAGTTGGCTAGGACCTTTGTAATCCTCTCACCGAATTTCCCTTCCCCTCACCCTTATGTATAATAAAAAATTCGGATAAAGAGAAAAAAGGACTGTACATATTTGCCTGATGTAGAATTCAGACGTCATTTACAGTCATGTTTGCGTACCATCAATGTGCAATATTGAATATTAAATTGAGAATACTACTGTGTTCCTTATTTGCTACCACTAGTTATGGTCTGGTCATCTTTATAAACTTGCCTACTATGTTCATATAAGATGAGGAGCATGTGACAGCTTTATGTTTCTCTCTCTCTCTCGGTTTTCTGGCTGAATGTTACTTAAGCATGTATATTTAACTGACAACCACACACACACACTATCAATAATTAGTGGCTCCATCACACACCCTTGTTATCTGCTTACCTTAGAGCATATACAGGACATACTCATAGTAATTTAAATGGGTTGATCTAAAGATGGTGGGATATCAAAAGCAACAAGGATGACATATCATGGGACACGCCACCCAAAAGAAAAACACTTCTCCATAATGTTGTGTATGGTTTCTGGAGTGTATTACTTATTCTAGTTCTTCTGTTACTCTTGCTAGTGTTAGGTTACTAGCTGTCCATTTCCACGCACTGTGATAACCAGCTGAGCATTACCATTTATGGGCTAAGCGCAGGCCTTCCTACAATCTCTGGAAGTATAATTAAGAGGTCATAAAATCTCTGGAAGTATAGGCTGAACATGAATTCATTAGGGAAGTTTTTTGATAACCTAAATGATGTGATGTTTGTCCTCTACTTTTTGTGCTGGGGAATGTATAGTTAATAGGTCATAAAATCTCTTTGCTGCTCCTAGCCAATTTTTCTGTGGTATATTGAAGAATTGTACCACCTTTTTTTATTATTACATATTTCTTTTTATTTTTCTCAGTTCTGTTTCCTTTTCTTTTTTAACAGAGATGAACAAACTTATGAATATACTCCACCTGAAGCTCTTTTGAATGCAAGTTGGTACCAAGGGCTGACTCCCACCACCATGAAGTATGTCAATTTCTTGTTAATTGTGAATTTTGGTTCTGGTTATATGCCCTATTATTATGTCAGTGTACGATCCACTGTTCTATAACATTAATTCTGCACTTGTCATGTGTGTCTTTTAAGCATAGAATCTGTAATTTGGAATTGAATGACATTCTGAAGGCCACCAGATTTTTGTTCATCATTTTGATTGGTATTTACTGAATGTAACTTCATTCATTAAACTCAAGAACATCAGCCTTGTTATAAGTGTT